>NW_010555751.1:730-29258 GCF_000687285.1 Phaethon lepturus
TTGGTGTAGATGCACCTGAGCTGGGCTGTCGATTTCAACTCTGGCACGTTGAACCTACCCCTGGGTTCAACTCTAGTGAGCCTGGTTTTATCCTCTTCCCCCTTCAAATCTAATTTAAAGCCCTCTCAATGAGGCCTGCCAGCTCATGAGCAAGAATCCTTTTGCCCCTTGGCATCAGTTTCACTCCACATCTGCTGCGAGGAGGCCCAGTGCCATGTAAACCGCCTCGTGATCAAAAAGGAAAGGAGGGGGAAAAAAAAAAAGCATATTCCCATGGCTGCTCTGTGAAAAGAACACTTATTTTCAGGTATGTTTCCCTGGGACAGTTTGGACAGAGTGGAGCATGAGGAGCTGTGCAAGTCTGCTTTCAGCTATCTTGGGAGTGGTTCCCTCCAGCAATCCCTTCTTTCTGTTTCCCATTGCTCCTCCACCTTCTGCATGAGCAACTTACTGATCCCATTGCCCATGCCAGCCAGCATGTCTGCCCTGAAGAAGCTAGTCGCTGATCTGAGTGGAACGGGCTACTCTGTGTCCACCCTTGCCATCCATCACCAAGGGTTGGTGCTCACTGCAGAGCTGCTGTGATGCCTCCACTGTCTGCATGGACTTTCCACCACGTAGGAATCTGCACCCCTGACTTCAGCTCTGTCTGGTGGGGCTTTTGGTTCCTGCCTGAGTGCCAGTGAGAGGTGGGAACTCAGATGTGACTGAGAGCTTTTCACAAGAGGGACCTGGGAGAGGAGCCATGTAGGGTGGGAGCACATGTCAAGGCAAGGGTGAAAGAAAAGGTTCTGTTGGCCAGCTGGCTGGTGTTCACCCCACCAACACATATTATTCATCTGTGTGGTGGATATCCAGCTGGGCTTTTGTGATGACAGTGCTTCAGATGATGATCTACATTTCTAAATTTCTGTCCATGTTAATGGGGGTTTAGATGAATTATGAATAAATGGGAATACTTATCTCAGGAGAAATATTTAGCCTAACTTTGGAGTCTAACTTATCATAAAAAAGAACTTGCAACCAGGCCCTTCACTTAGTAGCAAATTATTTCTTCTCTTTTTGACTCATACTAATATAGTTAATTTATTTTCAACACATTAGTTGAACTGAATTAATCATAAAATTTGACTGAGAATGAACAAAAAAAATCAGTGTTTTTTTTTTTTCTGGTTGACAGACCAGGAGAAGACAAGAATAGTTGCTCAGAAAAGGATTCAAAAACAGGAAGAAATTTTAAGCTTCCACATACTGTGGACAAGGCAGGACTCTACATTTTTTCAGACCTCGTAAGAAGGAAACAAGCTGTTGAATTGGAGCACAACAGTTCTTCCAGGCTAAATTACACTATCAGTTGGGGCTTTTTTTGTTAGTTAAACAAATTAATTATCTAAAAATGTGGTTCTGTCATTGCCATATGGTTCCTGACCAACAGAAGAGAAAAGATATCCCAAAGAACCTTGTTAGTGGAAACCACAGAGCAGTTAAGCAATGGTTTACAAGACTTTACAACAGGAAACACAACTCACTCTCTTGAAAAGTAGCAATTTCATGCATGGTCCACTGTGTTTATGGATATGAAAGAAATGATGACTTGTGCCTAATAAAAATGTTAATGTAGGTGTTACATATTCATTAGGAAACCACTGTAGCTCTTCTTGGTAGTGGAATATGTTGGTTTGATTTGTTCATTCAAGTTGCTGGTATTCCTCAAAGGAAAAATATTTTTTATTATATCTAACTTAAGGTATAAACCATTAATCTTATAATTTATTTATTTTATTTTCATTACAGAACATCTAAACAAAGTGCCTGTGCACATTGCATAGAATCATAGAATCACAGAATTATTTAGATTAGAAAAGACCCTTAAGATCATCAAGTCTGACCATAAATCTAACTCTGCCAAGTCCACCACTAAACCATGTCCCTAAATGCCACATCTACATGTCTTTTAAATACCTCCAGGGATGGAGGGTGTGATTAATTTCACTTCCAACTAACATCTAGTGCTCTTCTTGACTCCTTGCCCTCTATGTCCACACACACTCTAAATTCACACATGACAACTTGGTGGCTGCTTTCAGACATCTATGTACTGAAAGATATTAAATTTCCTCCCCTGTATATGCTGGCTATGGGCTGTCAAAATAATCTAGATATCTATAATTCCAAAGTATCTCTCCCATTTTATATAAGTCAGTGTACGTTTTCTGGCACCTGAATTTTAGCTTGCTAAAACCATGTCTGTTTCAGCTGGGCACTACTCAGGTAAAGCACCTGAGGTAATTGCTCTGATGAAAATTGATTAAATTCACCAAATGAATAGAATATAACAGTAATGACAAGTAAATTATCACTGGAATAATGTTTGATGTTGATTTAGAAACCTCCCTTAATAAGTGAATATCTATTTTGTCTCCAACATCTCTGAGAATGAAATACATTTGTAATGGAGCGGCTAAGACAGAAGCCAGCAGGGAATTGATAGAGGAGCTTGTGTATGTTGGGTTTCCTGCTTGAGAAGAGTTATTGGAAACATGACAGAGGCACTAATTATACTGAAACATCCATTGCAAAACAACTGTTTAAATTTTATTTGCTGATATGGCATGAGAACTTGTTGCAACACACTGACATCTGTAGGTATTTAAACTGATTTGCTGAGCAAGCATGGGAACTTGTTTCAATGCTTTCTGACATCTGTGGGTATTTAATTGTGCTTATCATGTTTATAAATCTTTGCTTGTGTACTTCACAAACAAAATAGACATTGGTTTGTTTGATAAAGCAAATATAAGAGAATGAGACAGTTTCGGTGTCAGAGACTTGGTATGCTATAATTCAATTTGTCATGAAAACATCAATTTCCATATTAGTTACAAGTAATTACAAATCTATCTAATACTGACATTAGAAAACAAAAGTAAGATATGAAGATCTCTAACCAAGAAACATCTCCTCTAACTTAGATATTTGGATGGATTTTAGGGGATCAGTCCATATTGCTCACTTCATCTCATTTCCTAACCTCTCCTGCACCTGCTGAGTGGAATCTCCTGAATCTTTCAGAGTGGAAAGGACGATAAGGGGTAAAAGGCGGTACTGCTTTTGAGGTAGCTATCATGTTCAAAACCAGCTATGTCACTGCCATTTGGTGCAGTTAAGCAGGTCTGAAACAAAGTCATAAGGCCTGGTACATTACGCTGAGCTCAAGATTATTTGGCCTCATGGGCATTTTGCCTATGTACATGGACTGGTATTGGTTCAACACTGCAATGCTCTGAACACTTCTGTAGTGTTCAAAGTGTGACACCTGTAATACGTTCCCTAGAAGTCACTGTGATCTGATTAGAGTTCAACCTCAGCTCACATTTCAGCCCCAGAGGGCTCTACGTTTGGCTCCTTGCCCAGAGCACCTTCTCCTCTTCTGGCCAGCCCTCCATGCTAGATGCCAAACATTGTCTCCCCTTTATGGTCCCACCAGGTTTATCTACTTTCCCTATCACCTCCTCCAAACACCATCATATTCCTGTTAAGGAATACTTCAGTTGTGATAAAATTAGCTTTTGAGACCTGGAGCTCTCCTGGCAGTAACATCATTGGTCTGAGGGTGCTCTGCAGTACATCCAGAGAGGTTCATATTCATCTTCATGAAGTGTGACTTCAAGTTGTGTTTTTTCATGTATGTCCCAAAACCACCTCTTCCAGGCCTCAAAAAGGACAATAAAGTGGCTTCAGTTTATTCAGCTAATAGTGAATAAAACTGTAGTTGAAACATTTTGTATTTTTTATTAGGCTAGTGAACTTCTAGTGTTAGTATTACTAGATTCCTGTTAGATTAGTGGAGCAACCTCCTACTATGGGTACCCAGGGTACCTAGTGGAGAACTCGTGATGCAAGCCAGGATGCAGAACTGATTGATAATTTGGCTGCTGTGTGAATGAATGATGGGCAGATGGTAGTGGATGAAGAGGTAGGATCAATATACAACCTGCTTATTTAGAAAGCATTTCCCCCCTAAAGCTCCTCCACTTTCACATCTGGAAAAACAGAGGTGGTCAAACAAGTGACACTGTGGCTCTGCCTAGCAATTTCAGAGATAGTAGTTTGTGTTTCTGTTTTCCACATAGGAAAAGAAGAAGAACTGATACATGGTGTAATTTTTTTCCTGAGTTTTGCTATATATGCACGTTGAGAGAAGTGGAAAGAGCAATTGTAATTCCAAGGTTATTTTGTGAAAGGGAGTTTGTGATTGCATGAAAATGTGATACAGAAGTACAGAAAAGGCAGAAGAAGTTTGGGAATTGTAAAGGGCATGTCATAAGAGCATATTTCAGTCCTGATGTCAGCTAGTATCTAAGAAAGTTATTAAAAATGAAGGCCTACCCCCCTGGGTATCAAGGAGTTGAAGCTTCGTGAAGGTGACTTTCATTGTAACTAAAAGGTGTGATCAATGGATGTCACAGAATACATTTGATCATTGGGAGATGATCCGTATCACTAGTCTATGCTGCTTTTATATCAACTGCCTTCCAAGTTTTGTGCTTGTCTCCTTGCTCCTGCACCGAGGGAAGTTTATAGGTGTTACCACCAGATTGACTCCTTACTTCCATCTTTTTTTATTCACATGATTCTATCATTTGTCCTTAGTTCTGATCATTCCAGTGTTACCTCCAGTGAAAGTTTCTTCATTTATGCTGCAGTATATTATGATAGCATTTTCCTGCCTTGTAACAAGTATATGATAAATAGGCCTTGAATAGCCCTGAATTCTGGCTTTTTCTGGAACTTGAGCTGTTGGAAGGCATAGTTTCTTGTATTCACTCATGGGTTTATTGTACTCGCTCCCCAATAAAATCTATTGTGAAGTCATATTTTGATGCTGACAGGAAAATAATACGTCAATCCACTTGATCTAGGTCTGCCTCTGTTTTGCTTTCAGCATAGAAACTACTGCATTTCAATCACCCGTTCTCACTTGGAAAACAAGTCTGTAGTAATTAACAATAACAACAATTCCAGCACAGAGACCTTTTGTCTTGGACTTTGCCTCTTCAAGCTTTGGGTGTGCACACACTTTGTGGAAGGTACCACAAATTTTTTAGACACTACCAGAGAAAACAACTGCGAGGGGATGCTCAACCTTGTTTATAAGCAAGCCATCCTTTGAGAAGATTGGTGATGATAACTGATAGAACTATCCTTTACTTCTACAGTTGGGAAACAAACCAGTAATTTTTTTCCTTGCAAAGAAGTGAAGGAGGAATTCTGGTAGAAATATATACATATATCTATCTGTCTATCTAAAAAGACTTCCTGAATTTGCAGTAATCTAGATGACTAATACTACCTTTAATCACAACTCTGGAAACTAAAGGTTTGAGATGCCATATTATGCATGCATCCATATCAGAGATACATAAAAATAGAGAAATCACCAGTACCTCAAAAATTCTATTAGAAATTATATATTGAGGAAAAAAGCTGAAAGCAGTAAAAGTCCTTTTTATGAAAATTACATTTGCCTAAATTGTCACAAAAAATCAGGAACAATTTAAATAAAACATTACCTCATGAGGAAACACAGACAGTAATTGATGATCTCATTTCAGTAAAACGTCAGATCCAGATGGGATTAGTATTGAATTCCCCCCAAAATATACCAATATAATTTTACCTTGCTCAAAATATATTCACACTGTTCTGTAAAGTGAGTATTTTCTCCCCCGTTCAGAGGCATAGCTACAACATTAATTGTGTTGCATGTGCTCTCAGAATATTAAATGGGAATATTTTAATGCTTTCTAAATGCAAATAAATCATACTAAAAGAAAAAAAATAGTGCATTAAAGATTTTTCCTTGTGTTTTACATAATGTTGTTGAAGACATATTGCAAAAGGTTGTCTGATGGTGTGCCTCCAGCCATGGAAGATTACTGCTTTTAGCCTGCGAGACAAGGCCACTTAGACTAAGCTGAGAAGCTCTTACTGCGTGACAGCAAACTTGGTGAAACAGCACCTTGGGTTCCCTGGAAAGCGGCAAGCACAAGTTGTAACGTTATCTGTGTTTTGTGTCAAAAGGTAGCTGTAGCAGAGTTTTTCTGAATGGCCATAATAATAACAAGCAAGAACCATTGATCAAAGATTCTTCTAACTAGCAGTGACAATCACAACTTATGGAGTCGGTGGCAACATACATAGAACCCTAAATATAAAACACAGTCAATCAAAAAAACCCCCAGTCTACTTTGACTCCTTACCGTTAGTCTGAGGATTGTCTTACATCTCCTCTATTTGCTTCCCTGTCTGTCTCCCAGGTACTCTAGGGGAGCTCCATTGCCCTCAGTGCTAAGTGAGTTACTCTCCTTGCTAGCCGCCACGTCACAACTCGGACACACATAGAGGGGCTCCTGAACTGCCATGGACAGATGTTATTAGAAGTTGTATTGGATTAGGGAACTGTGTTTTGTTCATTTTTTTTTTAACAGTATCATCTTTTTTTACAGAGCTCAGGAGTTAATTCAGATGTGCTCCTTGGGATGTCTGTATTACGACTAGGGCTGATGCTGAGAGATAACCTCTGGGTTTCTGGTACTCATACCTCCTTCCACTCTGCCTGGGCTCAACCAGCAGACATGGCAGGCACAGCCTGGGAAGCAGGCAGCAGACTACTAGGGGAAATTTGGCACCCCCTCTTTTTCCCAGGAGAGAAAAGCTTCAGGAAATGTGACCAAGTATGGGTTGAGATGACACATGCAGTGACTAGTGAAAGAGAGGGATGTGAGAGGGAGATGTAGGGACTTAAGAAAAGGATAGAGCAGAAAAGCATTGCAGTAACTGCCTGCAGTGCTGAGTGTTTGGGTATCAGAAATGGGGTATGTAATAATGGAAAGAAGGCTCAAATGTGTCTGAGTGTGCTCGCAAGTGTGTTTGCTATGTTTTGCCTGTTTGTAGAATAACTTCATCACCTATTAAAGCATCACGAGTAAAAGTTTCTAGTGTTAATTTCCTTGATTTTGGCCTTATCTGTCTAAAGCCAGTTCTGTATCTGATGCTCCCATCTATTAATCTTTTGACACGAAGAAGAAAAAGTTTTCATAAGCACTCAGTTAAAGCAGAGTTAGAAGGAGAATATGTCTTGCTTAACTTCACAGTGCAACTACATCTTTTCTATTATCCTTAACAGTGAAGGACCCCAGACAGAGGATATGTTCTAAAAGTAAGCAAGTAAGAATAGGAGTAGGATATCACAGAAACTTTTGACAAGGTGATATCCTGAAGTAGAACAGAGCAGGAAGTTTACCATAAGGGATATAAAATAAAGTTTTACATTGGGACCCTATTAGCACTAACCTTCTTCTATAATCAGTAGGGAGGAATAGATATTGCCAGAGGTAATTAAGGTTTGAGGCACCACAGAAGGTGACTCAGAGCCTCTGATTATATGGGCACTGCTAGGCATGTTATTTAGGTGCCTAAAAATAGGCATGGTGAACTGAAACCTAACCAGTTCAAAAACTCTGAGGCCTCCATTGACAGCGCAGGAGTGGAGATGGCCAGCTATCTCCTTGGTACTAGGTTTCTGGCAGGAGAATACAGAGCAGCAGCTGCTATAGCCCTGCTCCACTGCCTACCCAGTATTGATGGCACGTGTTGAGCACTGCCTCAACCCAATAAATGCACTCTGTCAGTGACTGTGCAGAAAATAACACTCCTCCACTATCAAGGAACCAATACTCCTTGGTTGCAAACCATGCACCTGCCTGCTCACGGCTAAAGATTTTCACAGCTGATATGTTCTGGTTATCATTTTCCCCTGCTCAGGCTTGACTGACAGTTCCTTAGCCTTGCAGTGTGGGATGGGAAATAGGCAATGTGAGTGATGATCTTGGAGAGAGCTCAGTGTCCTCTGTGGACCATAAAGCATGTATATCAAAGGAAATATGTATTCTTTTTTTGGTTGTGGTTCGTTGTTCTTCCTCCTACCTACAGGTTTTCCCCTGCATTCTCAGCCAACAGTGATTCAAAGAACCATGTGCTTTTAGTGCTAAAAGAACTTCCAGAGTTTGGCTTTGATATTCTTCTTCTGTTTTTCCTGTTCAGCAAGAGGTTTAATGCTTGGATACCGTATCTGTTTGTTTTGTATAGATCTTTTCCGCCTCTGTTCATTCCTATTATAATTTCAGTGGTATGATGTGCAAGGTGTTTCCCATACAATCTGCAGCTCAGTGACCCTGAAAGGTAATGGATTCAGAACTCTCAACTCTACCTGACCTGTTGTTCACAATGGTTTACTTGCCATATACATTACATCCCTCTGGGGTCTGAACCATGCCACAGCAACGTTTTATAAAGCATGCAGCAGAAGGGAAGGGTACTGAGGATGCATTTGATTGCCTCTGCAGTCAATTGTTATTTAATGGACATATTTTTTATTAATTTTAAGTATTTGGTCATTTCTAGTACCAAATTACATAAAAGCAAAGAATATCCAAGAGCACTGGGATAATTTCTGAGCGCTTCATGCCCATATGTTGCAGCGTTATCTGCCATTAGCCCATGCCTGCAAGGTATGCAAGTAAAGGGATCATTTGTGCATTCAACTCTGCAACCAGGGTTATGCTCGTGAATCAAGAGGTACACCAAGTATATTCTTACAGGTCTGACCTGAGGTTCAAGGAGGGGCTTATGCAAGGAACACATATGCACAGCCTTATGGAGTCAGGGAAAGGCTACAGTACTGCTGCAGCCTGGGGATGCTGAAAACAATGGGGTTGCCATGAGCCCAAAGCCTGAAACAGTCAAGCTGATTGGAAACATCTGAAGCTAGTCTTGTCTTCTCCAGAGAGCTTAACTAAACCTCGTCCTAGACTAATGACTATCCTATTTAAGCAGCAGACACTCACTCGTTTTGGAGTCCCTGAGGCTGGCAGTATTGACAGTTGCTGTTTTCAGTGCTTGTTCTTCTGCAATATCCCAAGGCAGTCATTGCACTGGGTTCTGCCTACAGCCTCTGAAGTTACAGCATCATCTTCTCCAAGCTAAAGCAGATTTCAGCTAGGAACTAGGTATTTATAAAGCAGCAGTGAGTTTGCCATAAACCTTAAGCAAGGAATTATACACCATCCAGACTGTACAGGATATATGGACATGGTTAACATAACACTTCCTAATATTTAAATTTAAGTTCTTGAAGTTCTATTGGAGAACAACATAAGAAGCAGAAAGCATACCTGAAAAACAAAAGCATTACTTCTGTTTTCCCCACATGGCTTTTTAGCAAGGGAATTAGTAATACTGTCCCTAATCTATCACCCACTGAATAGGCATTGGATTCATCCCTTTAGTATAGCACACCAATAAAAACATCATTATCTTGCGTACGGAAAAATTGCTGAAACCTGAAACGTCGAGGCATACTTTAGATTAGAGACTGTTCACTCTGGTCTCCACCTATGCTGTCTTTTCCTCCCATATGTCAGCCTCTGCAGGGACACTCCTGCCTTGGCCCTACAGCATCCACTTGAGCTTTGTTGCAGCATGAAGTTTCAGTAACCCTATAACTTTGAACAGCATGAATTTGAGAAAAAGCCTGGGGTAAAGGATTGAATGTCTGAGGACACCAGTAGGTCTCACTGGTCTTCAGATACCACATGATCAGTGTTGTTACTTGATGTGAAAGACCACCTTCACAACTTATACTATGAACTTGAACTGACTATAGTCTGTCCCTACCTCTCCATGACCCTCAGACGTCCTTCGTGCCTCTTCTGCCAAACTCTAGGTCAAGCAGCTTCTTTGCCCCCCTTGACTTACAACTTTTCAGCTGATGGCCACAGGATGAGGGTGCCCAGCACAGATGCTGAAGGTCTTCCTGGTGTGCCTCCCTCATTCTTGCTGCTTGCACCCTCCACAGTCCTGTGGAAATGATTCAGATACCAATGACAAAGTAACCTGGGAGGTTGCTGACTCCTGGATGTCAGGATCTATGCCTAAAAACTTCTCTTGCGGAAGAGAGGACCCAGAGAAAGCAGCCACGTAGCCTCACAACCTCCCAGACTCCAGCTGCTACTGCTGCGCAGTCCTGCTGCTCTCTTGCAACAACTTGTGCTTCCTGAGCAAATGCTGGAACGGGACAAGAAATACCTATTCCTCATAAAGGTGCCTTTGCTTTCCCATATTATTATTTTGATCAGTTGATCTCCACAGCTGAAGCCATGGTGGACAGGTCTGCCTAGGCAGAGTTTACCCTTGAGACAGCAAAATCTGCACTTCTTGAGCACCCTTGGCCAGCTTGCCCTGCGAGTGTCCTGCCAGGATGGCAGGAAACAATGCGGTCACTGCAGCTCCTGACTTTCAATATCTACAGACTTGATGCATTTAAAGCCTTTTAGTAGCTGAAATTCTGTGAGCGCCCTGAAAGCTATTCCTATTACTAAACAGTGTAAACCACTAACGTGGGTGGCTTTGGGGGTCTTGGCGGGAGAGCTTTGACTGGGCCTCACAGACACAGACATTTTTTTTCTATAACTGGAGGAGTCCTCAAAAAACTATTCAAGAAGAGACCTGTACTTAAATGCTCTCTAATGTTTACGTACTTTTAAGAAATGGACCAAAAGGTATGTGGTGTGGGACTGAGAAGAGTGTATTTTGCTTCCATTAGAGAAGTGGATGGAATAAATGTTAACTTTCCCCTGCTTTATTTATTTTTTGTAGACATAACATCAAACCACCAGAGCTTCTGCACTGTCTTTGTTAATCTACTGTTGTCAGAAATGCAGTTCTTCCGGAGCGCGGTGGTGCTGGGGTGAAGCCCACCACAGAGTACCGTGATCTCCTCTCCTCCCCACCCTCAGCCTGTGCCATGCCACCTATGGCTGCTGAAGTTGGTTTTGAGACATTTTTACTTTTGGCTCAGAAACATGTTTATTCAGAAAGCAAGTATACTCTTACTAACTTTAAAGGTACAGCACATCATGGACACTCTCTACTCCATAAATAATAGGAAATATAGGAAAATACGGGATTTAGATAACTACAGTTACTGGTATACATTCAGTACACCTCCTACTCAACAATGAGCATGGCCTCTTAAGTCAGCCTTCGGTCTTTGTGTGTGGTACAAGATACTGCCCTAGCAGATGCAGCAATCTTGTTTCCAGCCACTCAGATACCCATTTCTTCTGGGGCTCGTCTGCAGCGCGGTTCTCTTGTCCTGTCACCACTAGTCTCTGGAAGGCAGCACTACTGTATCTATAGTAGATGGATGTCACTTAGCTACATATGTTTCTGGGGAAAACGGTGGTTCCTTGGGCTGTCACCACTCAATCCAGCTGTCTCAGGGTCTCTGCCTTTGTTCTGGAACAAGAAACAGCCTAACACTGCCTCTGCAGTACAAATAGCAAAGTGAAGTGGAAATACTCAAGCAAGACAGCATGAAATCTAAGTAACTATTAAACATAATGCAATACTATGAAATACTTCAAGATTTAAACAACTCAGGATTAGGATTTCTCTGTGCTAATTATCCCCTGTGCAACCTCTCGTTTGCACTTTCTTGATCATTTTTTTTGCACAAGAGAGGAATGAATAAAGTGATGGTCTCTGGGCTGCTTTTCTGCTGAGTCTTAGAGTTACTGGTGAACCTGACACTATGAACACACCCATCAATGCTGTAGCAGACCCTGTATTACAGCTCTTTCCCAACTAGCTCTAAAGCACAGAAAGGACAGCTAAACGGCAAAATTTTCTTAATGTAATAACTTTTCAATAATTTAAACAAAGCTACTGAGAAAAAATGTCCTTCAGAAAGATCAGGTAATTGCACAGCCCTGTCTTTAATCTGAACCTTTATCTCAGTGCTATCTCAGAGCTCTTAAGAAAAAGAAAAATCTGTCAATGTATTTTCTCTGGTTCTTTCAAAGACTAACTGGCAACAGCAGAAGCTCCCTATTCAAAGCCTAGTATTTTCCATTTGTCAGAGGCCAGGAAAAGCTAAATGCTTTTGAGGATGTAAAGGTTCACTGGGGGTAAAAGAAGAAAAGGGAAAAAGACAGCAGCAATCTCTAAAGGGACTGCAGTCTGAAAGTGGTGAGTCCGCTCATAAGATTTATTAGCTGTCGACCTCCTTCCACCACGTAGGTTATAACGTGATGACAGCCTGGCAGCAATGGAGAGAAGCCACTCTTCCTCCTTGATGCTGACCTAGAGAATTAGGATCATGAACCAGTCGCACAAGCATGCCTTATAAAACCATTGATGGCAATTGCATTGCCACCTGCTCCCCTGCTATTTAGTACGTCAAGGGCAGTTGTCAATTCCTCAAAAGTCAAAGCCATTTTACATCTTGCAGCTGTCCCAGCCTTCAGGAAATAGATGCAAGTAAAATGTTGGTGTAATTCCCTAGGCTATATGAGCTCATCTTAAGAGATTTTTTTTTTTTTTAATTGGGAAATTCAATATATTGTCACTTAGTTTGGAAGTTTTTAAAATACTGAAGATGGAGCAATGTAACAAGTGGATCTGGGAAAGAATGACTCTCTGGACTTTTATAGAAGTCTGGCAAAAGGTGCACCTTATACTGGGGGGGGCAGGAGGTGGGGCAAAGGCATCCCCACCCTGCTTTCCAGCCAGCTGGGCACACAGACCCTTGAGCAAACAGCTTACCATCAGGTTTTTTATCGCTAGAGCAGAGTAATAAACAAATTTACATCGGACTGTGATATCAAAAAGATTCATAAAAATCCTTTTATGGACTTACGGCTAGATGTGAGTGAGCGACAGACTTTTTTGGTTGGTTAGTCAAATCCCCACCCCTTTCTCTACTGTTTTACTTTCAAAAAACAAATAGTTCAGAAAAGCTGATGTAAATATGGAACCCCTTCAACTTGAACCACAAACTGTTTCACCTCATGGTCACTTCAGTCCTTAAAACTTATTATAATACTTGACTTCAAAATGAAAATGTCATTTTGAAATGAAAAAAGTTTCAATTATACATTTGGAAAATGTTTGAATAGAAGAAGTCCTCTCACCCTTTTCTTCTTCCTCTATGTTCCAGTTCCCCTTCTAGAAGGACTATTTCCCAAATTCACAAAAAATTATATTCTCCTGAGACTACTGTTTTAAGTGAATTTATTCTTCACTTCCAAAACCACTGGTCTCTGGTCTAGGCAGAGATTTAGCATACCAGATTACTTTTTTCAGTTTCATTTTTTTAATTATTTTTATATTTTTTTTATTCCTTGTAATGTCACTAGAAAGTCACAGTACCACCAAAAACCATGTACTCTATTTTTCCTTTTTCTTATTTTTGCTTAGTGCTCAAAAGAAATTCAAGATTCTGCTTAGTTATAATGTTATGAAAAAAGCATTCTGTAAGAAATGGTGTTTAAATATAAACATCCAGATATTTAGAGGGCAAAACTAACCTAGACAATATTGCTATATATTTGTTGACGTCACTGTGTATAATCAAACTTTGCAGCCAAAAGAATTTAAATAGCTTTGAAGAACATAAAGTCTGTCCTGTCTCACTGAGAAGAAGTGACCACAGCTCACAAAAAATTTTACCATAAATCATATAACTATCAGATAACTCAGTCTAGCAAAAAATAGGAGAGGGGTAGGGAGTTAAGTTCCGAATGGCTCTGTATTTTCACCTGTTATACAATAAAACCACCTCTGTAATTATGACACTAATACTGGTCAATTGTGCTAAATTATTGCTAAACCATTATTACTAGGAAAATAAAATCCAGAAATTATAGGTCATACTTTTTGTAGGTAATTTTCATTTTTAGCAATTACACCAGGGAAGCTGAATTTGACTTCTCATTCTTTCAAGAGGAGGAAAAAAGTGTCTTCCTGAGTCCTGAATTTAGACGCAGGCTTTGAAATACTCCATTCTTACTGAACGAGCCTTCTGGACCACATGAGCTACCAGCAGTAAAGGCTCTTCTCCAGGTGATATTAGACCACAGCTGAGGGTTTCTATGTAACTCTGAAGCACAAGGTCGATGTGGGGCCTCAGCTGCTCCCTGGGTTGGCAAGTCACAGGGAATTCCCCTTTGGTTGCCCATCTCCTCTTGCCTCCCTCCTCCAAGGGTAAGAAACATGAGACTCATTTCCCCTCACATTTGAAAGTGTCACCCCCCACTTCCATCTCTCTAAGATCTTCACCTCCACCACTCTTGGGCAAGAGGTTCCACAGGAACAGCTCTTGTCACCCATGAATGCATGACAGGGCAGGGACAGGATCTACTAGGCACCTTTTCCACCTTTCCCAGGCTTGAGAAGAGGAAACCCCTTTCCACTGTCCCCTCTTCCACGCTCTGAGCCCTACAGTGAGACCGGTTGGACTTGATGATCTTAAAGGTCTTTTCCAACCTTAATGATTCTGTGATTCTGTGATTCTATGAAAACTAGAGCATCCTCATGGAGGAATTGCACTGTTGTGAACTTTTGTTTTATTGTGATTTCACAATTTCAGGGTAGTTCTGAGAGTCCCGTTTCCTGGAATCAGGATCTTATGGTAGATCCCACTTTTCAGTTTTGAAGAAAGTTTTTAACTTTTGTGGTTATGGAGAAAAAAGGCTTCACAAGTGAAGTGAGTCCAAGGTAAGGAACCAGAGGGCAAATGAAAAGAAATCCCTAAAGCATGGCTATTATTATTTAATCATCATAATGCTGGGGGAGGAAAATAACATGACTCATTGTTTTTAAGTGTTTTTAGGGATAGAGACAGTTGAATGGGAGAAGCAGGATATCTTCAGCGCTTTTCCTGAATATCGCAGTTATTGTTTAAGTGACAGAATTAATTAACCACATTTAAGGGTAGCAGGATCCATTCTGGATGTTAAAGAATAGTGACTTCAGAGAAAAAGAGAAAGATTTTGAGGAAAGGAATCATGGAATGGGCAAAAAGAAAGGCCATGCAACAACTTTTTTCAAAATTTTTCTTTCAAAAAGAGCAAATTCAGGTCTGCACGCAGTACACTGGTTCATCAGTGACTATGGGAATGCTGTCTATCTTGATTATGGAATGTTTCCCTGTCAGAAACAACATTTTTTACAGGCTTTTGGGTTTTGTCATTTACTGCTTAGGTATTTTCTACTCCTAAGATAATTTCCTGCAGAGGAAATGCTATCATTCTCATTCGAGTAGCATTTTTTAGCAACTGTTATTGTTTCCTATCAGCAATTCTGTGTTTTGGGACAGAACCAAATTGTCTGTTTTAAATTCCATCTCTGTTTCTCCAGAATTGCTTATGAGATAGCAATTTCACAGTACATAATCTGGAAGGACTATAACAGAATCTACATAAGAGTTTGTGCTGCATTTATATCAAATTACAGGTGATAGCACTGCTTCTTGTGTTCATTATGATCATCTGGTGCCGTGAGATCTCCTTGCTTTCACAGGCTTGCATGATTTTAATAGTGAATCTCGTTCTACAATGCTGACGTGGACACCTATAGATGGACACCTACACCATCTTTCTACCAGATTTTATGTAGACTGCATGCCTTATCTCTACCTATAAATGTCCTACATAACACACACATACCTTGGGGAGCACTACGGTGATGGTGGTACTCCCAGAAGCAGTTATTACCTTCTCAAACCTAGTCTCTTTGCTTAAAATTAAATATGTATGAGCATTCCCAGAAGCAGTTATTACCTTCTCAAACCCAGTCTCTTTGCTTAAAATTAAATATGTATGAGAAACAACCATAATGCAGTTCCAGATAACCGTGCATGGCCTCTTAAGTGAATTCGGCGGTTGTTCTCTGGAGCAGGTGTTGTATCTCCCTGGTACAAATAAACCAGTCATAGTATTTAAAGAAGCTTTTTTTCATGTTAGTCTGTGTATGTGGGCTTGCAAGTAATTCAATGTTTGAAAAAAAACAAACCCCAACCAAAACCTCAACAATTTTTTTTAATGTCACAGTGAAGTATACTGGGGTGAAAATGTAAGATATTAAAAGCATATTTCTACTTTTCTGAATGTCGTTCTGAGTTCACAATCATTGACTGTCCTACACACTACCATCTGGGATCTACCACCAACATCACACATCCTGTGTCCTATTCCTCAGTCTGCACTGAGGCTTCTCTGGATATTTTTCCATCAAAAGGTGTCAACAATTATTAGAAGGTGGAACCAAATTCTTGTGTGGTGTAAATCAATGTAAGTCCAATGAAATCAGTCTGGCCTTGTATGAGTGAAGGCTCCAGTGTGAAGGGTCAGTGGGAGCTTCGAGGCCAGTTCTTTACTGAATAGTGTAATTCAACCTTATATTGGATATAACTTTCTTTTAGATCTTTGGCTAACCAAATACATCAAGTTTCCAGATGAAAAAGAATATAATTGCAGGTCTCAGTTGCATAAGTAGAGGAGACATTCAATAATTTAGGGTCATTACTCATTGTCACAAGGAAAAGGTTTTCAGGAAGATGTAACAGATCACTTCAGATGCTTTACACTCTAGTTATATATTTTAACTGATTAATTTCTTTTACCTAGCCAGACGGCTTAGCCAGCTCACCCACTATTATAAATGGCAGCACGATAGAAATAATTTCCTTGGCAGCTGTCCCTGAAAGATATTGTGGTAAATTGTATTTTTACTCCTGTTTAATCTCCTCAATTATTTGTTACCTAATTTAGCGCATCACTAAGAAACAGAAAACTCAGCTTTTTGCATTTAATGGAGATGTTCTTTTCTCCAGATGGGGATTCCTGAAAGCTGTATATCTTTACAAGGCGATACCCTTGTGTTGTCCACCCTGAAGTCATGGCGGAGGACAAAAGCTCAGGAAATTAAATCACATGCCTACAGAAGTTAGCTGGATCGGATCCTATCCAGAGCTTTTAGTCAAGCTGCCAGCTCTTTGCCTTGGCCATCACAGCTCAGGCTTCCAGACCGAGCTTATAATTAACTGTCAAAAACTAACCAGGATTAAAATATAATTCAAAGCAAACAATTACTTAAACATATGCTCAGAGTTTTCTTATCGTTTGGAAACTGTGGCTCAGATAAGGCTTTTTGAGCCTGTTGCTGAAGGGAAAACTCAACTATCTCCATTCATACAGATCAAATTGAGTAACCAGAGTCACAGCTCCTGAAGCATCACTTGAAACAGGTGCCTGAGGCCCTTCCTTTAGAGCCCTGCCCACAAACAGCACCTAACGCCTGCCTGCTGAGCCGCGCGGGCCCCTGCTCTGTTACAGGCGTTATCAAATACCAGCGCTTCTCCGGCTTTCGCACTTGTCCGCTGAACTCTCCCTGGCTTTAAAAGGAGACCAAACTTACATTTTCCAGTTTTCCTAGGAGAGTCTCGGTGAAAATGCCCATTATATTGTGTTCTCCGGGGAGACTAGTTATTTATTAGATGCAAGCACATTTTTTTCCCGAGGTACTGTAGTCTGAGAAGATGTTATAACGTAATGTTTATCCTTTCTGTAAGATGTTACATGGGATTTATACATTTTAAAATTTACGAGAATGTGTATAGTCTCCTTGTTGGTTAAAGAGGCAGTGCACAATATAAATGGATAAACTAAAACCAAAATATTGCCACACTATAATTTAAGGAGATTTGCATGGAGTGTAACTTGAACACAAGTAAGATCCTAAGAGGTAAAATATGGACTCCTATTCTCTATCAGCAAAGTTCTGAAAACAAGGGATGTTTGGGGTTTTTTTAACTTCAAAAAGAATTCTGAATAGGCAAAAAATATGTAGTTTTCCCAATTTGCCATCATTTTATGCCTTTCTCATAGCTTCTCTTTTCTCTGTCTCTACCCGTGCATTTTCTTTGGGTGTTTAACAGTTCCCTCAGGGCAGGACCAATTATTTATGACATACTTCTCCATGTAAGATTTATTTGGGAAAACTGTTCCTATGGAAACTGCTGTTTTCAAACAGGCTTGTATTAACTTCAAACAATAGGATTGCATATACAATAGAGAATACATTTTTATTAGCAGGCATATTGTAATGACTCTGACAACCAAATCAATTGCTCAGAGGAACAAAATGAGGTATATTCTGTGATATGATCAAGTGGGTATTCAGCTGTGAGCTAGTAAGTACAGGGAATTAGGGTAACTCAGTTAATTTTCCAAAGTCCAGTTTGAAGGTCTCTCAAAATTAAAAAAAAAAACTTTAAAAAATATCCATTAGAAGACTGCACTGGAATGCTATGAAAGAGCAGCAAATGCCTCATCTACAAATAAAACACCGAAGCTTTTTATTTCAGAAATGTCAAATTTCATGTGTATCGACATACCTACACTGTAAAGCTTTGGCACTAGAAGTAGGTTGACAGGTCAAGACGCTACAGACACTTGATTTCTGTGGCTTCAGGATCAAGTTCTTATAATTACATTTTGTCTTTGTGGTGTTTCTGACATTTGTTCTCGCCTCAGTGTACCTCCTGCTTATCTTCTGGTCTTTGTAGTCCTCTAGACAAAACGAAGCACAGCGCAGCTGCAGCATAGCCCACCTGAGCAGGTTTTTAATGAAAAAAAAATCAGTTTTATCTGCCTGAACAAATAATTTGCTTTTAAAAAAAATCATTTAAGAACCTACTTCATTAACTACCTTGGTGTTATTATTAGATTTCTAGTAATACCTTGTAATAATGTAGTCAAGAACAGGGCAGGGCAGGTGGAAGGGGTCTCGTAGCAATATCCTAGTCCTTCAGTTTGGACTCTTCCTTTGGTCCTGTGTAGAAGTTAAAGCTGTTAATACAAAGGCCCCTGCTACCAGCCTTTGCACAGGCAGGTTCATAGCGCTTGTTTGTCTTCTGTGTCATGTTCTTAAGAGAGATTCAGAAAAAATAACTTCCATCAGCTTTCCTGATGGAAATGCATTCTGCATGCTCAAGTGGCCCTTTGCTTATGTAAATGATTAGCCAAGAGCGCTTCATTTTTAAAAAGGAACTAGTTCAGCCAGGGACTGAATAAACTCCAAGGCCACAATATGTAAAGGAAATAAACGGTGAATTCTAAGTTGGGGAGTTTTAACAGCCCAAGATAAGCTGACTGCAGGGCTATCAGGAAAAAAACAACTTCGCTACGCTGCAGCTCCTGAGCGTATTGCCTGTTGAACTGCTAAAATGCAACATTGCCAACACAAGAATTGAAAAAAGTGTGAACTAGATCACCCAAAACCACTGACTGCTTGTTTTTTTAAGCCGATCTCACGACATTGACATTGTCTGGAATTTCTCAGGATTTGGGGCCTTCACAAAAAATTACTTTCAACCGATTTTTCTGTAATGAAAGCTACATCCCGCTACACACCTGCCAAAGGACTGTTCGTGGCAAAACCTTTCACACAACTGGTGACTCAAGTCACCTGATAGGTTATCATGTAGGTTTGGTAGGTAGTTGTGGTTTCTAAGTAGCCCCAGAAGAAAAGGAGCTTGCTTCTTATCCCGAAGGGCCCTACAAACTTTGCCAGAATTACCTAAGCTTAGGCAAATAATATGCTCAAATTTACCTCTCTTTCAGAGCAGATGACATTTTCCAGTGGCTGGTAAAACCAAAATAATACGAAGATAAATCACATATTAAAATATGTAATTATAGAATATATTATATATAATACAATGCGTATAAACAATATGTATAAGCAATTTAAAAAAAATTTCTAAGTAGCTGAAGTAACTTTTGTCCCCAAGCAGCAATGGAGAAGGTCCTTCCCCAGCAGGAACAACTGGAAACTGTTCACTCTGTAGGGATATGGGAAAATTCTCAGCCCAGTTGCCTGTGATGTCTTTTTTGTTTTTATGTGTTGTTTTTTAAAACTGAATGATTTGGCCTATGGTGGTTGGTACATTTGCCTACACTGAGCCTTTGTGCAGCCTGAACTTGCTCTATCTGTCTCCGGCTTGCGGATTAGATTTTGCCACCTTATTTGTACTGATTCCCATGATGTTTCACTGAGCAGCTAGAGATGGCATGTGTTCCGTCCTGCAGATTGCTTTCCCTTAACAATCCATTTTTGGGAAGAACTTACTTGTCCATTTGGAAATGAGAATAAATCATGCATTGATTTATTTTTCACCCTTTCATCCTACAAACAAGAGGCTAAAAAACTTGAATGGAGGAAACGGGAATTTCTATCCTAGTATCTTGCTAGTCTTTACCTTTTAACTTCATATAGACTGCAGATCTCCATCCCAACTAAAAAACATCAGAAAACACTTTATTTATTTGTTTATTTTACTGGAAGAAGATCCGTTGTGACCTGCAGGCCCATAACTGAATTAATTTCTACAATTTATATTCCCAGTGTTGCCAGCTTCTTTGCTTTTGATTGTATTTTCTAATCTGTAATTCCAGAACCTGGTCCACTATGTCCCTATGAGAATCTTCACTTGCAGCCCTTTGTGCAACACTGGAAAACATAACAGCTCAGCACTCAGGAGGCAGATGGATTAATTTTCATAATTAATTATATATATTCTCATACTAATGTTCATTGGGTGAGTAATAATTTTTAATGTTTAATGTGACAAGAACTTTCTGAGTCAGCGTTTAAGTTACATGAAAACTGGAAGAAAAAAACATATATTGAAATTTGGATATATTGTTTTTAAACAAAACAAAAAGGAAGGCATTTTCCCTTATGTTTCAGGTGTGCTTGTTAGACACAGAAATGCAGAGTGTTACCAAAACCAGGGCTCTGCAGTTTGCTGAAGACAGGGGATTTTCAGAAAGGTCAATGACCCTATTCTTTTGGTGTTGCTATATTCACTGGAAAAGGGATGTGCGTCTAAGGATCTCAACTTAATATGAAGGTCATCGTGTTTTTGAAACACTCTCAATCTCTATCTACCCAATAGATTTTTAAACTTATGCTTGAGGGAAGGAGGACAACAGCCACTATTCTTTCCTCTGTTCCTGGAAAAAAAAATTAAAATTGCCTCAACTTAGACACTTCAGTCCAAGAAGGGGCTCATGGCTGTGAAAGAGGTATATTTCTATCCAGTCCAAAATCAGAAACACAGTACATTTTGGAGGAAAAATCTCTGAGTCTCTGTTCTTCTCCAATTTCCTATGGGCTAGTGCTACCTGATTCTACAGCCAGCCTGTTGGCTTCTGCGTACCTGCTACTACAAGTCGACACCGCTCTCCAAGCAACGGATGGGGTACCAAATCCAGGCTTACAAATTCCCCTGGGCAGCCGGGGCCAAAATTTTGAACATCTCAGTGTTCAATAGTACAGTGTCTAATCCTTCCTTATGAACCTTGTATTTCTGCAGTTACCATACTGAACCAAAAGGAGTTGCTACAGTTTCTTTTATGATAAAATAAAAGTTTTATTAAAACAGGAGCTGATCAAACGCATGATTAAAAATTGGAAATTTGAAAGGAGATCAGTCAACTTGCCTTTCTCTCCTTGTAGAGGAGAATTAGCAGAAAAGTGAATATTGATGCTTCTTAACATCATATTTCAAAGTCTAAGTATGTGATGAGAGAAAAAGAAAAATAGTTTTTTTAACAAAAACAAAAAAAAATGAAAATTACTCAGAGAATGTAAGAAATATCTTTATTTTTAGAAAACTGTTTCCTTGAGGTGGCACACCAGCTTCTTTCCAAGTACGTACCAGCCTATTAAAAGTTAAATAAAATTTTATACATTTGAACATGAAAATATTTTAATCTTCAGAAATTACCAGATAGTACAAATCTAACATATGCCCCAGTATTTTTCATTTATTTGTTCTGTACATAGGGAATGAAATTAGTCAGTTCTCTGCAGAATTAAAGTGGTTCGTTTTCTCTGACTTCAGCATTGAGTTTATATCCTCGATGATATTTTTACTTACAGTATTATTGTTTTTAAAATACACATGTAATGTGCTATTCCTTTGTTGGTTCAAGCTTAATCAGCTATAAAAAGCAAACAAAGCAATGATCACAGCATTTCATTAAATTCCTAGATCAATCTTGAAGACCAAATTGAAAAGCTTTATTTTCAACAGGGATATATCTTTTAGAGGCTTGTCTGCTATAACAAGATAGCAGTACCTCATAGCATGTTTGTGCTGTTGTAAACATCTTTCTAGCCATTCCACATGAAAAACTTGGGTCCACATAGCAGAGGCATTTGTGAGGAAGAAGAGACTCCCATGGCTGCTTGTAACCTCTGCCTAAAAAAGCAGTGAGGTTATATTTCAGTTCACTCTGAAACTTCAGGACAAGAGGAAACCGAGAGCTCATTCCTGTACAATTAGATTCCTTGTGCCTTTTGATCCAGTAATTTCCAGTTATTGGTCTCGAGTTTTCAAGTATTTATGTTTTCCCATGAGAAATGGTAAGGAAGCATTTAGCTTACAGCTAGCCCTGGGATGGGCACTAAGCTGTATCTGGTGCACAGTGCAGAGCCTTCTCTTCGCAAATGCGTGCTGATGCTAACCAGCACGAATTTATGATACATATGCTTGGCACCCGCCTTGGCTGCCAATCAGGTTTTCAAGCCAGTCAAGCTCTTTGTTATGATCTCTGTGGAGAATTATTTCTCCTTCTGTCTTCCCATCCATGGTTCCTATTCATCACTAAAAACAGGGTCTGATGGAGTCCAGCTTGTACCCTGCTGAGAGACAAGAGGAAAATTTTTTGTGGAGGGAAAAAAAACAAAGAGAATTTTTATGGAACAGAGTTCCACAACAAATCTGGTTGAGCCTGAATCTTCTCAGTTTTAGTGTGCATAACAGAACTCTTCTGATGAAATAAGTACGTGCTAACTAATAGCCAAATGGAACATAAAAGAATCTGCCAGCAGCTTATTTTATTTGAACAAACCGGATTAAAAGAACAAGAAAAGAAAGATCTTCCTCCTAGCAATACATTTGATATATCTTTAATATTATGAAATGTTTTGATGCTATCATGATAGATGCTCTGAAAAACACCCATGTCTAGTTGCAGTATTATAAATGGGACTAATTCGGATGCCAAAACGATGACCTTATTTTCACTGTTGTTGCAAAGACAACATGAACACACCTAGCTCCTTGTCAATGCCTGACACTGGTAGCTAAAAGGGTGCCCCAGCCTGTAGGGGCTGGGTGATTGGGAGGGGAAAGCAGAGAGCATGAGCGCAACTGTACGAAATGTGGAGCGCATTGCATAAAGATGCGTGAGGCAAGTACCTGGAAGAGGATTCTCCTGGAAAAGAAGGAAGAAGGCTGTCAAGCAGGGGGGTTTTGTTGGTGGTATTTTGGTTGGTTTTTTTTTTTTTTCAAATTCTGAGAAAATTAACTTGGCTTAAAAATGGTAATGGGGTCTGGATGGTGTGAAGGCAACTTACTCTTGAAGGGTAATCGGATGGAAATGCAACAACCCATTGATGTTCTCCTTAAAAGCAATCAATGTCTCTGTTAAAACCTGACTGGAAGGCTCCCCTGACTTTCTGCTAAGGATTTACCTGGTATGATTTAAAAAATGCCCAAGTTCCTATTAACCACCACCTAAAGGTGTTACAGCACTATTCATATTATAGTTGTTTTTTTTCCTAGGAAACAATTAGTTAATAAAACTGTGGTAACCTTTCTATTCACTTCAATATTGAGGCAAGCATTACAACCTAGAGAACTCTAAGATGTACAATTGAGACAGCAAGTGAATCATACATATAAACAATGCTAGGAGCATGTTTAAATCTTGAATAGGAACATAAGGTCAGTTTTCCTTAACCATTTGGATAAATTTAGCTTTTAGTGGAATCTAGAATCAACAGAAGTATCTCCTTTTTTTTAGGAAGGAGAGGATTAAAAGAAAAATAGTCTTGCAATGTAAGCACAAAATTGTTGGACTAAATCAACAAATGAGACTATGAATCTTGGAAATCTAGGCTTGTTATCCAAGCTAAGAGAAATGCAAAACATATGTATGGCAGAGAAATAAATGAGAGACCAAAAACTGACTATAGTTACACCCATAAAATCTCAGTGATCATATTTGGGCTACCTGGTGATAGATTTTTAAAATACTGCTTTCTTAGTCAATTAAGGGAGTAGTCTTGTAGCAGGTTACAAATACACTTCTTTGACCTGAAACCATCTCTATAAAATGGCAATTTAATGCTTTAACAAATGAATATTTGCTGCAAAATTTTTAAAATAAAATATCTTAATAAAATAGAAACGTGATTCAATCTTTGTACGGATTTTAAGTGCATAAGCCAAAGCCATTATAGAAACACATTTCTAAACTATAAAGCATATACAGAAGTCCGTTTTACATTTAATTGTCAGAGCAGGCAAACCACTTCCACAAAGTGCAAAAATAATGATTTTAGACAGAAATTATTCCTCTTATAAAA
This sequence comes from Phaethon lepturus, assembly GCF_000687285.1. Classification (NCBI taxonomy): domain Eukaryota; kingdom Metazoa; phylum Chordata; class Aves; order Phaethontiformes; family Phaethontidae; genus Phaethon; species Phaethon lepturus. Next base: position 25,082 of record NW_010555751.1, read on the forward strand.
ACCTACACAGGAGACTATTTTCATCATCTGACTCTGTTCAGCTCAGTTTACAAGGAAATAGTATTCAGAGATATGCAGAGCAGATTAGCCTTCTCCTTAATGAACTTCAGTAGATTCCAGGAAACAGGTAGCTTCAGCAAGAGTGATCTCCACTGCCTGGCCCCGTGTTGCAGTCAGATCCACGTAATGTGGCGTCATGAGTACAGAAGTGGGGCTTTCTCACCTATGCTGCATGTGTGGTATTTGCCCTGGGGATGAAGGAAAGGGGTAGGAAGAAATGACAGCTGCCAAAACTTTTGGCTGCTGCATTTTAGGTGTATCCTCAGCTGTGTATGGTTTCCTGAGTGAGGAACAACCGGTTCCAGGAGTGTTCTGGTTCCTTTTCTGAGCAGAACGCTGACTACAATCACCCAGATAAATCAAGGCACAGCATTGTAATTCTCCTTGAAAAGGCTGGAGTGATTTTGGTCAGAAGGAAAACGAGGTTTGAAGAACTAATCATGCCTACTCTCCTTTCCCCTTTATTTCAAACTCCTGTTGCCTGACTGCTAAAGTGACACAAAATCTTGGGAGGTAAAAAGAGAAGGCTCCTGCCAGGCTCAGCTCTGGGCTGAGCAGGTGAGCACACAGGGTCTGTAAAAGCACCTGCCTGACTCCATCTTGAGTTTAACCTATAGAACGGGTTAGGTGCAGGAGTGAGCCACAGATCATGCCACTTCTCCACAGTTGTCAGGGCTGCATTCACATAGGGGAAATATATAGCATTTGCAATGGCCAGAGTGTAATCCCATCTGCATTTTTATAATTGCAGTGCTACTTGAATTGGGGAAAAAATGACAGTGGCAAATTAGAGCTCTGTTATGTATTGCATGGAAATAGTGGTATATGAAGTAATTATACTCCACTATGAAGTTGCCAGTGAATGAATAATAATTAACAGATTATTTTAATGTGTGACTACAATTTTGATGTAAGTGTTGGACCTGAAATAATGGAGAGATATTTTAAGGCATTACTGAGCACCTGCCATTCTCTTTTCACAGAATCACAGAATCATTAATCTTTTCATTGGAAAAGAACTTTAAGATCATCAAGTCCAACCATCAACCGAACACCATCGTGCCCATAAACCATGTCCCAAAGTGCCACGTCTACATGTTTTTTGAACACTTCCAGTGATGGTGACTCCACCACCTCCCTGGGCAGCCTGTTCCCATGCTTGACCACTCTCTCAGTAAAGAAATTTTTCCTAATATCCAATCTAAACCTCCCCTGGTAGAACTTGAGGCCATTTCCTCTCACCCTATCACTAGTTACTTGGAAGAAGAGACCAACACCCACCTCACCGCAACCCCCTTTCAGGTAGTTGTAGAGAGCAATTTCCAACGGTAAACTGCCAAATGTGAAACTGTTCATTGAAAAGCCCCAACAGAATATCGAAGGAAGCATGCTAAATGTGTTTATGTTTTTAGGCAGAGCTAAGACAAAAAAATTTCTTAAGATGCGCATATGTATTGGAGCTGGCTGAGGTGGAGTTAATTTTCCCCATAGACACCCTCCCAGCGCTGAGCTTGGTTTCGGTAGCTAGAACGGTGTTGGTAACACACCAGTGGTCTGGCTACTGCTGGGCAGTGCCCACACAGCATCCAGGCTGCTCTCCAACGTTGCCCCCCACACCAGCAGGCTGGGGTTGGCAAGATGCTGGGAGAGGACACAGCCAGGACAGCTGACCCAAACTGACCAAAGGGATAGTCCATACCATATGATGTCAGCTCAGCGACAATTGCTAAGAGAAAGGAGGAGGAGTGAGGGGCATTCGTTTTCTGATGGCATTCGTTTTGTCTTCTGGAGCAACCACTACTTGTACTGAAGCCCTGCTTCCTGGGAAGTGGCTGGGCATCGCCTGCTGATGGGAAGCAGAGTAAATCTTTTGTTTTCTTTTGCTTCCATGCACAGCCTTTGCTTTATGCTTATTAAACTGCCTTTATCTTGACCCAGGTGTTTGGTTATTTTTTTTTTCCCTCTTAATTTCTCCCCCCTGTCCTGCTGAGGAGTGGAGTGATAGAGCAGCTTTGGTGGGCTTCCGGCATCTAGTCAGGGTCAACCTACCACAACATATCTTATGTGGACCAGAGAGAATATTGTTTGTTTTCTGTGGTCCACATAGAGAGAGAGGTAAGGAGGGGAGGACTAAGTGCCCAACACCTAACAGTTTCCCTCCCTGGCAGACAGCTTTGTCTGTGCTGGTACAAATTTACTGAGAGTAGTGAGCAGTGGATGGAAGGTGATTACTTCCATGCATCATCTTTTCTTTTTGTAAGGACCCCCTTGGATCCCTAAAAAACAACCTTCAGTCTTTTCTAGCCATTTCCTGTCATCCTTCCATCTCCTTTTGCCAACTGCAAAGGCAAGAAAAAGAGACAGTTAGTGCTTAAGAGAAAGTTTTAGAAACACTGAGTGATTTGCAAAGTGAAGTGCTGTGTCCTCACAGGTTCTCAGGAGGAATCTAAGCTCCTAGTGTAAGATTTCTGAAAATTTTTACTTTTGCTATTTCTGATCTTTCCTCTATTTAATCAACTGTTTCATTAGAAGAAATATTTAGTGCTGTATCTATCTTATTGTGCTAAAAAAACTGATGATTGATCAATATTGGCAGTAGTCAAATAACACTTGAGACTCACAATCTCTTGTGGGAGATAAAGAATCTAGAAAAATGTGCTTTTGGCTTGGCAAATTAAAAAAAAAAAAGAAAAAACTTATCAGGATTAATTAACCATGTTTCCCAGTACTTTTGACGGGAAAAATTCCTATGAGTTCTCACAGTTTCTACCAGCTGCTGGTGCTTGCCTTTCCCTGTTCTTTTGTAGCCATGACAATCTCTAGATACGCATCTGAAGAGGCTCCCCCCGCCCTCTCTCACCTGTCAGCCCAAGCTGTTTTTCATTACGGTTTGACACTGTACGCAGGTTATATTGTCCTTTCAGCCTGTAATAGGTTTAGGGGTCAAGCATGGGAGCATGAAAAGGTCTATGATGCTTAAATCATTACCTGTACAAATAGGTCTCTGCTATTTTTCCTGTGTTTATTCACATCTCCCACATCTACCCATCCTGTGAGTGTACTAAAACTCAGATAAAGAATCCAATTATTTCTGCGGCTAAAATATGACCAGCTGGTTAAATTATGCTTGTCTCATTCCCTTATTGTGAACAGATACTCTTGTCTTTCACAATGATTAATTTAAATTGTTGACCTGGTTTTTTTAACAGAGTATGATTCTTTTCCCTTTCCAGCTTGTTTGTATCAGGCAATGTTTTTTTATTTGTTCTACTGTTTTTAATTGAAAATACTTCTATAATGAATTCAGGCATGACAAATTCAACTCTGACAATGGGGAAATTGGTAAGAACTGGACATGTTAGCCTTGTGATGTTTGTCTGTCACTACATTATACACAAAAGATAAATTTCTTCAGTAGGCCAGATATTTTTATATAATAAATGGGAAATATAATCTTGTAGTTTTAAAGTAAGTATTAGGTTTTTTTCCTTTCCGTTTTGAAAGAAAGTCAGAAACAGCAATTACCTTTTAACTGCTTTACTGCTTTACTGAAATGGATCTGATACCCATCTAGCCCTGGAGATTTGCCTTTCCTGGAATCCCAAATAAGTAGGGAACAGCAGCAGAATTAAAAGAAAAAAAAAAAGGATTTACAATCATGATATGAAAGCAGGGAACTCTAATTTGCAGTTGATGTCATCAATATGAGCCCTGTTTATCTGGGAGTAACACATAATACTGAAAAAAATGCTTAATGGCTGCCTTAATTTCAGTTAGATTGGTCAGTGCTCCTCTGGGCACACTTTGTAAGCCGATGGGGTATTACTCTATCAGGTTGATTGCTATTTTCTCCATAGAATCTCTAACTTGTGCTTTTCATTAAGGACAGCATTATCTTCTAAGTAGCACATTTAAGCTTTCTTTTTAGAGTAACAGTCTCTTCCTATAGGTTTTACTTGATTTTGTTTTTATGAAACTTTTGAAATGGAGTATGATCAATTCTTCTAAAATGCCTGTGCCTTCAATCTGTTCTCCTGTGTGGTTGGAAGATCTGGTAGAATTTCTAATTACTGCTTTTGCATCATTTCAGAGAATCACAGAATCGTTAAGGCTGGAA
>NW_010555752.1:0-4106 GCF_000687285.1 Phaethon lepturus
CGGTGCCGCTCCCCGCGGCGCGGCGATACCCCCGGCTTTCCCCGCTGACTTGGCCGTGCCACCACGTGGCATCGCGCCCCAGCCTCACACCTCTGCCTCCGATCCCCCGCGGGGGTGAGTAACAGTTGTACCCGCGCTTGTATAGACGTGCAAAGGATCAGCGAGATTTTTCACGCGGCCTTGAATTTAAAAAAAAATATATTTTCAGCCTGAAATCGAGAGTTGCGCTCCAAAAGAGGCAGAGTTTCTTTCCCGGTCCTCAAAACGTGCTTTGTAACAGCAACTTTTCATTCCTGTAGTTCGGGAGGTTGCCTGCTATTCTCTGAAGGACGGTGTAGACATTTATGAGGCTGCCATTTTTGTTCTAATCCTAAAGTAAAGTTCACATACCGCCACAGCAAATGCACTGCCCAGATCTCCAGATGTCCTTGTGTCAAGCAGACAGCAGACACAATATCTAGTTAACGTATTTTTCTTCTAATGGTTCTTTTGTATTTTAACGATCTCTATTGAAAAACAAGTGGTTTGTTTATAAACTTTTCGTTTTAAATTAGTTACTTCAAAAGCAAACTGAAAAACGGTTTATTTCATGCAACCAAATGAGTATAGAAAAATGTAGGAATAGGAAAAATTACAATATGCTTTTAATCTGGAAATTAAAAAAGATTTTACCAGTGACCAATGGAGAAGAACTGGTTTTAGGTGTACACATGAATTAAGCCTGGTATAAAAACAGTATGTCCAATGGTCTCATTTGCTCACAGATCAAAACTGTTGTACTGCATTTTCCGTTTGTACAAACCAAATAACAGAATATTAAGAGTCATTTGAGGTCATAATTAAAGTTCTTTGACATCTGCCTTTTTTCTGTTAGCCACGGCTACCAGATGTCCGTGTCATGGGGACTGAAAATTATTAGTCTAATCATGTTTTTAATAAAAAGTAACAGAAACTTGTATATTTTAAAGTTGCTGAGCGTAAGCTTGCCAGGCTAAAAGAGATTGCAGGGCTGCTTCCCTTTATTTTTACACTTGTCTGACATTTTTGTGTTATTGTTTGCTTTATTAGTGCAGTGCTCTGTTTTTTCTGCCCTGTGCATTACTCAACCGCTCCAACCTTATCGGCAGGATGAGCTGAGTTATATATTTTCATTGAACTGATACCTGCCCGTATTTTAGTCTGCTGTGATTACACTGCTTGTTCCTTTACCTGTATATTGATCAGCTTTATTTTATAGGGCAACTATATTAAAAGCACTGTTGTTTTCGATTGTCTTTATTTCTGCTCACGCGCCGCTCTGTTCTTGCCATATTGATTTGACTTTTTATACATTGCTTTGCTTCTACGACATTAGCACCCGTTCACCAGCTTAATGATCATGACACTGTATGGGAGTACAGTATATTGGCTTGTTAAATCATTTCCACCATATTAACTTCTACTTATATGTATTACTGGCCTATTTTTATTGTGCCACGTCCAAAATTGTCTTTGTTTATCCAAAGGTGGCTGTCCCCCGTTGCTATTAGCATCCCTAGTTTTCTGTAGCTCTATTTTTAAAGGCCTTTTTTTGGTTTCCCCTTTTCTCATGTCCCTCAGATTCTTTTTTTACTCTTTTTTTTTTCCCCCTGTACTTTTACTATGCTTTAAAAATTATGAAGGTGCTTAACTTTAGTGTTATGAACTAATCTCGTTTTTAAACATACATGCTCAACTTTTTTTTTGTCCTTGTACCTGGGAAAGGTGATATCTTGAACTAAGACCTTCTCTGAATTTTTATTCTTAAGAATTTTCTAATTCCTCCTTTGGATGTCGTTATTGGCAAAGAGTGAGAAACCTGGATGCTGGGGCCCCATGTTGTTATACGTTGTCGTGTGTGTTACTCATTACATTATGTCATTAGAATATGACACTGCTTAATTCATCTCGGGGAGGATGGAGAGGAGTCGTGGATGGAGAGGTCTGCAGTACATCTGGTTTTCAGCCGTGGGAAGGGAGGAAAAGGGAAGCTTTCAAAGGGAGATAGAGAAGGAGAAAAGCTAAGACCACCTCTCTCCTCCCGGGAGCAGAGGGTCCCTGGGAGGGGACTGCCTGAAACCATATCTTCTGCTCAACATTTGGTGGCAGCAGGAACTAAATTGCTTTTAACTTTCTTTGGAAATGGTTTCTTCAGTGCTATTAACTGGAATATGAAGACTAGATTTTATGGTCAGAGTTTTAGATGTGATCCACCCTTTCATAACAACGTCTTTGTGGTTAATACGTTTATATTTTGTTTCTCTTTTTCTTTGTCTCTTAACCTTTTATATCAATCAGAAATCACACACATTTGAATAGTGAAAAGCTGAACTCTAATCAATATGGAGAGCTTGTGTTTATCTGGAGGTCAGACTTCCCTCACATATTTCCAAGCAAAGCCTGCTGATTGCCTGCACTGAGCTATAGGTATGGTTCTGACTCAAGACCGTGGTTATTAAACTCTTTGTATGGCCTGATAGGTTCCACTCCCACCTCACTTCCCCCGCGGAGTAATACAGTATAATCCTGGTATCATAATACCTTGCTTTCCCAAGCCGAGTTAGAGACACAGCTGAGTGGGGCAAAACCTACTCCGCGATTATAGCGGACAGCCTGACTGACGGTGTGAAAATTCGGGATGTGCACAACCTACTCAGTTTATATTTCATGATGTGGAAAGGAAATCTGGGTTGCTGATTTTTTTTTTTTTTCTGGTTCACAAAAATGCAAAATAGCAAATCTAATAAGTTAGGTTTTATGTGTAGTTTGGCCACGAAACAAACTTTTCTGAAATATGTAATGAAAAGTGACATCACACTCATCACTATCCTGTTTTAAATTTAAACTACCCTGCCTTGCATAATCAATTACTTACAGAAAATTGTAAAGCCCTTAAAATTCTGAAATGGTTTCTGGCATTTAATTATATAAGATTTTTGACCTGGCTAGGCAGATAATGTTAACACAGCTTTAATACTAAACAAGACTGAACATGTGTGTGCTTGACTTTTATTAAACTCCTACCGAAGAAACAGATTAATTGGAGGCTGATTCATTGGTGAACAGGCGTTAAAGACAGAAGGACCTTCTCACATTTTGTTCTGTTACCCAGGCTTATGCCATCTCAGGTTGGCAAGGAGATCCCAACTGTAGTGTTTTGAAATGTAACTGAAAGAAATTTTAGAATAACAGGTGCAAAAAAAAAAAAAAAAACCCCACAAAAAACCCCCCCACAACCCCCCCCACACCCCTTCTACACACAAAAAAAAGGAAAAAGAAAAGTGAGCCATTTTCAAAACGCTGATCTGATTCCTTGCTATTCTGCCTTGCCAAAGGACCACCTGACACCTCCCTGACACAGGTATCGCCCGGATAGTTTTTCATCAGTGATGTTAAAAGTGTAAATGGGATCATGGGAACCGGCATCTGTCGCAATGGTTTCCTGCAGGATTATTACTTGCCCCACCTTAGAACAATTTTTAAGAAGATGTGTACAAGCTGTGATTAAACCACTTCAGATTAAGCTCAAAGTAAATTGAAAAAGTCCTTCTTAAAGCTCTCATTTAACAGTGCTTTACATCCATCTGTAAAATCAGAGCTTTGCTTGCGAGCACCCTCGGAATAACCCGCTTCCCACAAGGTAGCAGAGGTTAAAAATAAAATAGCAAGAAATCCGTGGCAAAGCACATGCGAGATTAACGGGGTGAAAGTACTGGAGTGGAGAGCTGTTTTCTTCTGTCTGAGCTCCTCGTTCTGTCGCACGACCCCCGGTCTGGAATTCTTAACGCTGACACTTTTGTACAGATCGGTTTGTTCGCGATTTTAGATTTTAATTCAGCACCCTCACTTGATTATTACTGACATTTCTTTTCTGTAATACCAGGGGAGAGAGAATGAGCGTAAACAGATTTGTGCATGAGCTGGGTGGTGGGCAGTTTTGACATCAGATCCCGAAACTCGAGAGGAACGTGCTTGCTTCCAAGGTGTACTTGTGGAATTAAAAAAGGAGATGTGACCTGGGAGATTCAGCCGTGCTCTTTGGTAGCTCCAGGTGGATGTCGCCGCTTTCCGGGTGTTTGGGAAGAGCG
>NW_010555752.1:4137-89211 GCF_000687285.1 Phaethon lepturus
GTGCTTGTGTGAAAGCGGGAGAAATGAAAGTATTTTGACAATTACCCATTGAGCTTTTCACTTCATTCAAATCTGCAACGCAGCGCCGAAGTTGGCGAGTGGGTGTGCAAGGGAGAAGCAAAACAACAAAAACACGTACTATAAAAGCAGGCTAAACGTTTGCACGGTCCCCCGCAAATTAAAATCCCCGCATTTATTGAAGTTCTAAATTTTAAAATCATACATTCCTCCTTCTTCAATACTCCTGGACGTTAAAGATACTGCTAAAAATGAACCTCTGATGTAAATCACTTGGAGTTAAATACATTATGTGGTTTAATTTATGAAATTATTTGGTCTATTACGTTTTATGAATGTTTATTTTACCCTTACAATCCAAAGTTGTAGAAATTAAATACCAGAGTGAAATTGTGATCTAAATTGCGTTCTCTTACAGGTTTATATGTACACTTATGCTGATTATTGTGCAGCAACAGCAAAAAATATTTGGGGAATTATTATTACAGCTGTTTCCAGGATTAAGGGTAAAATACCCTCTTTTTTATGTGTTAGTTATTAGTTCATTATTACTGGCATTCTACAGGTAAAAACATCAAACCCTAAATTGAAAGTGCTTAAAAAAATAATAATAAAAGGAATGCATTTAAAACAAGGTTCTTATCTAACGTTATAGCTCAGGATATTTTCTGTCTTTCTAAATATAATTTATGAACTGATTTTTTGGCTGTATATACAAAGCCCCTGAGCTGGATTACAAAAATTTAATATAAAATCCAATACATGTACAAGCAGTTTAAAAAAGGTATCTCAATGGCTATATATCATAATAAACCTTCTTAATATTTGCCTTGCAACAGCTGATTCCTGATTTTTTTTCTAGTGCAGTAGAGCTAAAGCACCATAGCTGAAAGGTGAACTTTTTTGTATTTCAACATTCCCAGCCTGGTAAAACTGTTCCGCTTGCTACATGATGTTATAAATATCAAGATTAGTTTCTTCTAAAATTACCAGTGCCAGCTGCATTCAGTTTCCTACGTTCTACAGTATTTTGTTACCAATGTTCTCAGTTTAGTGAGAGGGTTTTAAAAATCAAATTAGCCACAAAAATCTTCAATATTAAAATCTCTTTATATGTTTCCCATATATTTTAAATATTGTACATAAATCCATTTGCCTTGCTCAGCCAAGTACTCCCACTAATATCACTGTTCTCCCAGCCTTTTAGCCCAATATGCTCCTACATTAACCACTTTAATTTCTTCTCTGGTACTCAGCACCTGCAATTTATCTAACCGACAATCATCGTATTGTCTATAGCCGTGGCTGGTATACATGTGCCTATATATTTTGCAGACATGTAGGCATAAACATACACCTATAGCCTATCTTTTAAAAAAAATTCTACCGTACTGTATTTTGACCTCCGTAGTACAGCATATATATTATGCATATTCTTAAAAGAATCATATTGCCTCAAGAGCTCTATGAGTACTGCACCCTGAAGTCCTTACAAAATCTTGCTTTGAACCTGTGTGCATTTAAGTTCTTCAGCTGACTTGATTTCAGTCTGGGAATATGACATACGGCCACTAATCCAGGATTAATTGAGCACTTATGTGCAGTACAAAACATTCTTTATATATTGACAAATATTTCTAAAAAATGGATTGGTATTTTTGCTGTTAATTGTTTCATTACTGACCTTTACCTCTGTAGACATATGCAGTTTTCGTTTTTTTGGGTGAGACTTTCAAAATATTTTTTTTTTAAGTGTCCAATGCTCAGTGTTAGCAGTGACATTTTTACAGTCTATTCAGAAGCATATATTTCAGTCTTTTGTATCTCATTTCTTTCTATTTATTTAAAACAACTTAGCATAGAAGATCTTGCAGATTTAAGTGACAGTGATGATGTACAATATGCATAAAATGAGCCTGTCCCTACCCATGGTGTGTATTGCTAGGGACTCCATTGCAATATTTACAGTTAAACTAAACTTTTTCAAACGAAGCAAAATTGCATTTGTTTTGCAGATTTGCTCATCATTAAATGTGAAACATTTCACATTTGTCTTTTTGAGTAATTGGCTTTTTAAAATGATAAGGTGCTCTGAACACTTGTTATGTGGATAGGTCTGACGTTGTATCCCAGAAATCCATATGCCATACAGACAGAACAGAAGAAAGATATTCACAAGCATGTCACAGATTGGACTGAAGCAAGCCAAAAACCAAAGTGCCATGGCATTAACAATAGCACCAGATTTACTGTCACGATTGCAATCTGTGCTGTATCATAGACAGAAGGAGAACTTTTGATAGGTAACACCTCAGTGTTTTTTAAATCTTTTTGGCAAATTATCATTTTCATTATATTTTTGCCTGCCATATAATATTATTATAATGGTATTAAGTCACACGCACACATGCACACGCACAAAGTTTATTAGCCCTCAACAAAAGGGCTTATTTATGTCCCGTGCTAACTATTCCTCAACAAAAAGGAAGGTATTTTACTGAAGATTGACACACGTATTAAGGAGAATCATCCACCAAAGTAGCAGGGATTTTTCAAACCTGTGTTAAGTTAATAATAAAATCTTAGTTAATAACGGTTTTGTTAATGAAATCTTAGCTAATAAAGTTAATGAAGGTACAGAGAGAAACCATGTGCACCATGTAAAGCTCAACAGCTCAGAAGTTGCCAAAGTTGGAAGACAGTAGAGGCACAGGCTTAGGGGGAAATATTTTTTCTGGGGTTCAATCACAACTGACTGCATTTTCCCATTGCAAGTATATAGACATTTCTTTTTGACCATAAAACCATGCATTTTCTTCTAGTGTAAAAAAAGCTGCATAAAGCAGATTTGGCAATACCATAATTCATGTTGAGCTCTGATAAGTGCTGAAAAAGATTTACAAACTCACAGCTTGACACTGAGCCCACATGTTGGGTGGAGTGGAGAAAAAGCTCTAGAAATACTACACAGAGCTTCCTGGCAGCAAACAGAGAAACATCGGTCAATTGTTTTTCTTAATTGAAAGCCACCTTGGGACCTTGTTGAAAATAACGTATCTGCCCATCTTTTCTGCTGTTTAAATTACCTGGCTGGAGGAGTTGTCCTGGGGCCATTCACAATAGGTTTTTTAGTGAAAGAAAAAAACTGAAATTCTCACTTTATATGAATTATAGATTCGAAACGCACTTCATGTGGGTTGGAAATGAGAATCGCGAGAGCGCAGACAAACCTACCTAAACACGAGTCTGGGTGTTGCTACCTTCTTTGCACTGGAAAGTACTTTTTTTTTTTCTTCATACTTTTTGTGCATCGTCTTCGGCAAGTCTTCATCACAGATACCGCCCTTGCCTGAAATCATTGGGACTACTCGTGTGAGAAACGGTTGCTTGCATAATTTTAGCTCGCTACGTTGTACTTAAAACTATATTGGCAGCGCAGTCGGTGCTTGATATTCTTTGAAACGTTTCAAAGTTTACAGTGGTGCTGCTGCTGTGTTTTGCACTTGCTGCCATAAAATATCGTGTTGCCACAAAATGTTGTGGAAGCTTCATTTAAATACCACGAGCTGTGCTCTCCTGCCTGGAGTCTGGTGAAAATCAGGCATTACTTAAAATTTTGAGTAAAACAGAGAGTAGTACATTTTCAACAACTTCCTTTCCCCTCCTCCAGTTTCAAAAGGTTTGGCTAAGCGTACGCTGGTTTAGGTTCACTCCGGCTTGAGTGTAGCATCTAAACTTATCTCCAGCCTCCACGCGCGCCGACGCAGACATCACCGAAGATGAATCATTATTAGCAGCAGCTCTATTCCCGCTTCCCTGGACTTTTCCTGTGACGCCCCGCCGCTGCCGCAGAACGGCAGGCTGGTTCGTGTGGGTAGGAAACACACGTAACAGGATTTAAAGCTATAAAAGGTGAATCGTTGTTGATAGTGGAGACGTTGCCATGAGTGGCAACGCGGTTTTTTACCTGCTTCTCCCCCCAGGTGTGAAGGTATGTGCAGGTATTTGATATTTGCTCCCAGACCTGGGGCTGCTGCTATTTACCACTCTAGGAAAGGCAAAGTGAGATAATCCTTAGATAAACCTAATTGCAACTTTCCCTACCTGCTTGCAGTAGCTTTTCTGTCTCCGTGATCTTCGCTAGCAGAGCCAATAATTTGTTTGAACAAGTTTTCCATCTAATCATTAAGACACTTAAAGCCTATAATGAGCTCTGTATACATGCAAATGCATCTTTTCTAAGTGCTTGTGTAGATTTAAGGGCATTGTTTCCTTGTAAAATGAAAATCAGCGCTTTTCCTCACGTAAATGTTACCGTCCTTAATAAGGGATAGATCAGCAGCAACTTTCTAAGTTCATTTAATTTTAGAGTACTTTTGTCCTTATATACTGTATTTGGGATTTTTTAAAGGACAGAAATAACACTTTTAAACCTGTATCAAATCAAATACCTTAGAAGATTTTCCTCAACCTCTCTCCTCGGATAGTAGTCAGTGAATGAAGTGTTTCAATTCAGAAATGAAAAGCATTTGTAAACGGGTTTTTTTCAACTTTGTCAGGTATTGCTCAACTCCCATTGTATTGCTATAGTGATACTTCAAGACAAAGAAAGAAATTCATTACTAAATAAAGAGAAAGGCAACAAGATTAACACGGGTACCATTCACGTTCTGTACGACAGCTCGGAGGACTTTAGCAGAAGAGTAACCAGCTCAGTGAAAAATCAGAAACTGTGATTGCTATTTAACACTGCAGCTTTTCGCAGTAGCTCAGCACAAAGTTATTTAGCACAGGTGTTTCTGTAAGTCTGATACATTGGGAAAATTCACAAGGTTCTCCGTCTCTCTTGCTCCGTGTCGGCTGTGAAGTTGGTCCTGTGATGCAGCAAACGAGTTTCTAGTAGGAAATAGAGCGTATAGGCAAATGAGCAAGTCCAAACGTAGGAACGGATCTGGGTTCATTTTCTTGGTTGCTAATTTTTGTAACGCATGACAGTAGTGAGGTGAATGACCTGTCATCAAGCCAAAGCAGTGAAAAATGGGAATGAGTTATCATTCAGAGTTAAGCGTGAAACTGAGACCCTGTTCTCTCCTTTGATAAAAGCAGCTTTCCCGAATACTACGGACACCAGTGCTCTTTCTTTGTTAAGTGAGAGTTTTGATAAATATTCACCTATTTTAGTATTTCTCACTAGGTTGTTTAGACATGGTGTGCTTCTGTGCTTTCAGCCTGTGTGTTTGCATTTCAATAAGAGATGAAATAGTATAATTGAATTTCTAAACACCTAAAACTCTCAGCAATTTTTTTTTTCTTTTTCTTTTAATTCTCAAGTTCTGGCAGTATCTAATTTATGGCTTAATTCTTTGTAAGGTCATCTTCTAAGTGAGTGACTTCTAGTTAATCTTAGACATTATGAGCTTGGCTGTGATAAAGAATCAGTTCATCTGTTCTCACGCTAAAGGAGTGAGTTATGGGGATTGTTGGCAATTGAAGACTCAGAGTTTAGCTGAAAACTAGGTATAATTTCTTACATAGTTATATTTTTCCCTCATTTTTTCAAGGTGATCTGTCTGTGTTTTGATTAGTATAGACAAAGGTTAAAAAAAATAAGAAAATCATACTACTTTTCTGATACTGTTTCTGCAAGTAGGTAGATAAAGTTACTAGTTTGGGTTTGTTTCTAATAGTGAAGGAACCCATAGGTGGTGGGCTTTGGTGGTGGTGGTTTGGGGTTTTTTTTTCCCCTCTAATACCTTGGTAAGGTATTCTCTTCTGCCACTTGAGCTAGAAGGTATATCTTTCTTTTGCTGTTAGGCTTATAAGTGATAGCTCACTTTGTTGCTTGTGGTTCTGCTGTTAATTTACATGCAGCTCGTACTGACTGTCACTAACATATCTTTTGTTCCCTGAAATATTCACTCTGTGAATAAATATAACTTTTCTGCTATTTTTGCTCCGACTGATTTGCTCATTTCAATCTTGTGACTGAAAACAGCGCAAGTACTCATATTCTGAAAGCTGCATATTGCTTAATGAAGTACCTTGCTGAATCAGGGCTCCCGTGTTCCAGCAGATGAAAGAAAAGCACATAAGAAGCTGTACTGCCAGGTTCTGCTTTGAATGTTTTTCTTTTAATCAAATTTTAGACTTATTAGCATAGTGGATCATGGTTTTGCAGAACAAACAAAGGCTTCTAGTCTTATTCTTGAAAGCGTTAGGAAATGTTAATGTAATTGGTTCTGTTTATAGTTCAAACTCACTTACATGTCTCTGCTCATAGACACGAGTGATAGAGAGAGTGGCAGCTCTTGCAGCTCTGGTCTAATCAGCTAGTGCCCCAAATCACTGGGAAGTAACTTCTCCGTTTCCTTTGTCAGACTCAAGAGTCTGATAATGTTAATTCTTTTAGTGGCAGGAGAATGGTGCAAGGATTAAGTCAATGGTGGGATTGTAACACGGGGTAACGTAACACTTTCAGAAACTACCGGCTGAAATTCTAGTTTCCTTAAGACTTTCTATTTGGCCTCACAACTTGAAGTGTATGTTGTATCGGATGTATCGTATGTATCGGATGTTCCTTTTGAGCTGTCATGTGCCGTTGAGTTCTATGAGAGCGATAGCGTACCTGGTATCTCTAACACCATGGTGGCAAGAGGAAGGAACGTGTGGGCCAGGGGTCTGTGGGAAGATGCTCAGGTAACAGCCCTTCCGTATCTGCAGTTTGTGTTGCTGGATAAGCACGAGCCTCCTGTCACATCCACAGTGCTTGAATTAATATGCAATGATGACGTCTTTGGACAAGGAAGCCATAATACATTTTAAAACACTCTATTTTCCGTCATGTGTACTGTACATTTATTAGTGACAAGAAATGGAGCAACGATCACTGTGTTGCAGGGCTCCACATAAATATGGTTTTATGATTATGGCATGGAGGACTCAAAACCCAAATACCCAGCCATTCCCGTACCTGATAATTTTGCGTATTTTTAGCTTCTCTTATATTTAGATCCCTAAGTTCCTGAATGAGATGTCACCCCAAACCTGCATTCGTCTACACTCCATCATCCCAAAGCTTGCAACAGAATAGAGTATCAGGCTTTCAGACACAGCATATTTAGAAAAGAGAGAGAGAGTCTGCCAAATTCCCAAAAACCACTTCCCAATTCCCCTCACGAATAGCAGGAAATTACTTGTTATCAGTGGGTAATTCAACCACAAACGTTATTGATTATCCAACCTCAATCTTTGCAGTCTTGATGGCCAAATATTTTGCAATCATTCTCTCTATTTAAAACTAGAAGATGGGATTTTTATTTTGGAAAAATGGAGTTTTTCAATTTTTCTGCATGCCACATCACATTGTGGCACATCCCTCCAGATTGTCCAGTGTGATAGCCAGAAACTTGACTGACAGATGTCAAAGTGTACATCATGATCTAATACATGAGAAAAGCCTATGTTATTAAAAAAAATCCGACACTTGTAAAACTTATACATATTTTAAAAATAACGTATTTGCTTTTAATGTTCGGTATTTGGTATATCCCAGTGCATACCAGAAACTAGATCTAGAGAGGAAGTATGTGTTTCTTATATTTTTTTCTAATTTCACTGTATTTCTTGAAAACCAATACATTACAGATCGATCAGAGTAGGTTGTCTTGTTTGTGAGCTGCATAGTCAAATATTTTGGTAGTTTTTCACCCAGTTACTGCTAGCTGACAAAATTCAGTTAGTGTAAGAAGTTCACTGAGTTCTGAGCTATGTTCTCCTTCCCTAGAAAAGCTCCCCTTAGCCACCTTCTGTGAAAAGATAATTTAATATTTGGGTTATGTGATTTTTTTGAATAACATTTTGAGTAACCTCCTGTCATTACTACACTACTACGTAGAGTAGCTGATAAATCTCAAGGCCAGTGCATTTCCATCGCTGTCAGTGCAGTTCCAGAATGTCTAAAGAAAAATCCCAGGGTCCTCCAACACCTGAAAACTGGTTTGAAACTATCAGGAGAATTTAGAAACAGACACGGTTCCAGTTTTTTTTCCGATTACAAGAATTTCTAATTTCAAGAATCAGAAGGTATTACGCTTTGAATGAAACACTGTCTCCATATTATCTATACCATGATGCTGCTTATAATATAAAATAACTTCATCCCCAAATGAAAAAAAACCACAACTGTGTAAGAAAGATTCAGAGTCTATTAACCTTTTAGGAACTGTATTTGAAATATCTATATCCTTCAGTACTTAACTGAGAACTGTATGTACAGTATTACCCGTGACAGTTTTCTAAGAATGTTGTGACCCCTTAGAAACGAGAATTCAGCTAGGTGACAAAATGTATTCCTCTTTGTCCTAAATCGCAACAGCATAACTTTCATTAAAATACTGAGTGCTTTTAAAAATGGAAATCTTTTCCGTTGCTGTAGTTGGCAATACTTGTTTTCTTAAATGGATGTAGCAACCTTATTAAAAACATTTTGGTCCTACTTAGCTTTTCCTAATACTTATGCACAACTAAAGCTGGAAAGAGGCAAACCGAAGATGTTACGCGTTGTTTGCTCCCTGCATGCGAGGGAAGATGATAACCATTATATTTTTCCTGCCTGCAACACTTAGGAACTTGACACAGCTGGCAGAGTATATGTTCAGATCATGGACCAACTTTGATGTTTTACATTGTTATTAAAACAATAGCTGGCATGGTCATGTAGCAGCAGGATATTACACTTACCGTTCAGTAGACCTTTTTTTATAGCAAGGGACCTCCTGCCTCCTTCCCGCAGGCCACAAAACCCTCTACTGCAGAGATGGTGTTTTGGATCTCTAGCAGTGGGAGGATTCTTGTGTTGTTGTATTGGCTTTTGGCAAGTTAATAGAATAATGTAAACAGCTACTTTGGAAAATGACTGCATGTTCTACATGCTCGGTGCATAGAGAGGCGGTGAGTCACACAAAAAAGGAAAAGAAAATACCCGAATGAAAAGAAAATGGTAAATATAACAATGAAAAATCCCATTCAGTAGTGCTGTTTCATCTCTGAGAGATACTTTATTCAGCAGCGGGTATCAATCCCCACAAGTAACATCTGCTATCAGAGGATTTGGAGGTACACCTTTGTTCACTGCTAACTGAATTTGTGTCAGTATTATAATTCAGCAGATTTCTGCTTTTCACTCAAACCAGGATTAGCATTGACTTGGGCTGGAGGGCATTCAAGCTGCTGTTCTTCTTTTAGCAATATTTCTCTGTAAACATCTAATTGTTTCAAAAAGTGATGTACAGTATGCAAACCCCTGAATTCAATGCAAATAAGCCTGTGCAGCTCTAAAGTTAACAGGTGTTCTCATTAGTGTAAGTAGACAAGGAACGATTCTTGAATGTTTTATAAACACTTATAATCATGGCCAAATACGTTACTATAGGTATAAAGATACTTATAGCAACATCTCCTTTTTCTTATTGTGCAATCTCAGCACTTATTAATCGGAGACATGTGTCAGTAAATGAAATACTAAAAGCCAGTACCAGCTCCTGCCTGCAAATAATGTAGCTGTAAGATGCCCTGCTACTGATGAATATATTTCTGGCTAAAGGAAGAGTCAACGAAATGAAATCTTTACACATAGCACGTATATATTTTAAATATATATCTTTGTTTGTACTGAAAGTAGAACATTCATTCTCCCTTTGGTTTTTATGTTTGTTACAAGGACTTATCGTGTTGAGTCTCACTCACATATATCATAAAGTGTTATAACATGCATATAAAATCGGACAGGAGGACCATTCATCACTAGGTATTGTCCAGCTGGTAAAACTAAGACAAGACAGAACTTCTCTACGAAACCATTGCCAATATCTCTGTGTGTGGCTGTGTAATATATGGCTTCAGATTGCAAAGGCAATAACAATAAAATATTACCCCAAGGAGAAAAGTAGCTTGCGGTAGGTATTCATACATTGCCTTTAGTCTTCATCTGTGGATGAAATGTGCAGTTGTCTATTCCCCTCCTTCCTGCTATGCACAGACAAGACTGAGTTGTGTCTTAATTATTATCTCTTGCTTCTCTGCTCCGAGCCAGTTTTGAGGGTACTTCTTTCTCACTTCCCAAATCTGGTGACTTCCACTTCCCCTGACTTTGGCTTAATGACTGGCAGGAGTCCATCCATCCCGCTCGCACGGCAAGGGCAGTGCATCCATGGGGCTGGGGCAGAGGGTGGTATGGGCAGGGGGTACGTGAGATTCTGCACGCGGGTGTCTGACATCCAGGATTGTCTTCTGCTTGTCTCATATTTTCCTTTTTTGCTGTTTGCCCTCTGAAGGAAAACTGTTTTCCAGAGGCCAATCCAAGTAGTTCAGCTGTGAGTCCAACTCACATAGGGCATAATACCAGTGTAGCAGATGAGCAGGAAATATTTCTCCCAGTACGTTCCTTGGATGTTCAGCAGAAACTACCTGTCCTTCCTTACCTACCCCTTCAGTTAAACTGTATCTACTTTCTTTTCACACAACACCAAGGGAAGGAAGAAATAAGACCTGGACTGGTGGGTGAAAAGGGGAGGATGACAAGCTGTTCCTCAAAATCAGTGAAAGCACCCCAACACCCCTGGCAGAGCACTGGCCTTTCCCCCTCCAGGGAGGCTTTATGGACTCTCCAGCCTGAGCTCCCCTTCAAATCCAAGGAGGACTTTTGCTCTCTCAGGGCCTAATCAGCTTTAATCGTGTCCTCCTATTTGTTCAGTATCTCCCTTACAGGTGATATAAATCAGGTCTTCTGCAACTGAGATTCTTCGCAGCCAGGAAGGAAAGGAAAAGATTTGCCTCGTAATGCAGAGAGAAGACCTGACTTCTTCCTTGTTAGTATTAACGTAGTTCAGTAGAAATGGGTTATATTCTATGACATCATTGCACAGCAGAAGGGAAACATTAGACTCAAAGATTTATTTTCTTCTTCTTCTTATCAGTCCCAGAGTTCATTATTTTATCACTAAATTATGTTGAGGGACTCAGTCCTAAGAATTTAAAAGGGCAAACAAAGTATTTGTTCATCACTGGTGTTGTTTCTTGGAAGTTTGACCTTAGGTACAGCTTACGTATATGAGCAGGTTGCTTTGATACAATGACCCCGTGAAGGTTCCCGGAGAACGGCTGTGCAAATCAGTCATACCACAAGGCAACGCAGTTGAAGACGTATCTTACAAACATCTGGCAGCAATTGGTCTTACAATTGCTAGTATGGCAGAAGTTGTGAATACACAGGATCTGTTTGTTGCCTCTTTGCAGTGCGTGGTTTTCACTGTAATTTTACAGAGTCGGAAGAAATAGGGTAATTATAACATAAGGTTCAACATCTTTAGATATGTAGAACATTTTCTGTTGCTTAAAACAAATATTCCCAAAGAAAGTATAAAACATTTTTCTGACTTGCAAAGTTTTTGCAGTCTATCATTTAAATTACTTAAATAAAGGGAGCTTTACTACTCCCAAAAGCTGAGAATATAACACCCGCCATGCATATTAGCTTGATCTTTTTGACAGACCAGAAAAGTGTTTGTGTGTGCCAATTAAAACAAAAATGGATCCCCGGTGGCTTGTTCCTCACACAACTTCTGAAGACTGCTATCATTGTATGCTGGGGTAACCCTGGATAAGGCGGCTATCCAAAGTAAACAAACTTTTCAAAACTTTCATGACAGATGGGGGTTACAAATGCATTTTAATAAGAGAGTTGCCAAAGCAACTTTTTTGCAATCAGCATATATTTACTTAACATCTAGCAACATTGGGAACACAAGGCAGATACTTTCTCACAAAATTTTTTAACAAATATCATTTTTTTGAAAGATTGGTTGAAGACCTTTTCTTTCAAGCTGATATTTCCCCATCACTTCAATGTTAACTTTGCTCGACATCCAAAGGACTGCTAGATTGGTAAAGCCAGACTGTAATACGAGACAGACAATCTGCTTGATAAGGAAATTTCTTTGGTAGGCATAAATATCTTAGAGTCCTTTAAGTAATTTAACTATCAGCATAACCATGACTACCTCTGTTTGATAGGCTGAATCATAAAATGAATATGTGATGCAGTATGGATATAATGCAGCTCAATACTGATTCTTTTGTTTTCTTTTATTTGCATTTCTTGAATATTAGACTCTCAGCTCGCTGCAGTACAAAACAGAGAGATATTGTATTTATCCTTTCTGGTGCTCGCTCGTTGGGCATAAACATGGCCAAGAGACTGGGTTATCTGTGAGAAAGAATTTGAGATCAACTTCCAGAAACACAGTTAGACTTTTGACATGTTTTTAAAAACTTCATATCTCTGTCCCTGTTTAATTCAAATCCAGTTAATTAAATCACTATGGAGCATAGTGTCTCCCAACTTTAATTAATTTGACTTTTACTGTAGGTGTGAACAGATGAGTATCTATGTTTTATGTATTTATTCTCAAGCTATATTATATTCTAATGCTTTATATTTTTTAAAAATACTTAGAGAGAGAAAACTGCTAGTTGTCTGCCTGTCTTTTTGACTCTCTTCCCACCTTTCTTTTCCCAGCCCTGGTGGCTGCCATGCAGACGGAGAGAGCCCCCCATGTATTATGTGGGCTGGGTGGCTAGATCCCATCCTGCAAAGTTATCTCGGGAAAATAGAGGGAAAAGCCTGGATTCTTCTTCATTATGGGGAATCAGGGTGATTACCATGATCAGAAAAAAACCCCCACCCTTGTGAGGGAGCAAGGTGAGATGAAGGAAACAGTGGGAAGGGGGAAGAGTGTTAGCTTTTGAGTTAGAAATGCTCCAGCGACTCACATTTCCTTTTTTCCTACACATGTGAAGGGCAGCAATCCCAATGCGCAGTGCAACAAGAGGAACACATTTTATTGAATTTCTGCATGCAGAGGTATCTGTCAATCCAAGTTTAAATCACTTAGTGTTCAGCACAAGCTCTCGGAGTCCCTGGTGACGTCAAAAATTAGGTTTTCTGCACTGGATTAGCATCTGGTAGGGTTTCCGTGGTCCAGAATTGTCCAAAAATCCAATGCTGAACCGCTGAGGTAGGTTGCACAAAGCTTTACCCCAGTAGTTCAGCATGTTTTCTGGATGTCCCACATCCAGAGGGAGTTGAACAATGACTTATTTCAGTATTTGGCTGAAATAAGAGCTATGTGGTAGTTTCTTGGTGGCTGTGCATGAGCTATACGTGAGCCATACGCTCCGCGAGCTGCTCGCTGTCTTCCCTGTTGCTGCAGGGAAGAGACTGTGAAGGTTTTTTGCTGCATTTCTCCTTCCCTGTAGGAATCTTCACTTCCCGTATTAAAGTTTGTTCTTGGCATTGTCTGAAAATAGTTCATCACTGCAAATAATAGTTATAGCCACCAGAGATGCATAAGTACACTTTGAAGTGAGCGAATCAATAATACGGTTTTGTATTTTTGTTTTGCTGTGTGAATTTATCGCCCTTTTCCATATCTCCATAGAGTGCCTAGCAGTAGGATTGCTAAAATTGCCTCCATCCCTGTTCTGCAGCTAAAATAAATGTAAGAGACAAATGTATCTATAGAAATGTATATTGGTAAAGAACTAGAGGGATACCATGAAGGAGATTTTTTTTTTTTTTACAGCAGTGCAGTAGTCCCCAGACCAAAGTTTGCAGGAAGACGGTGGACAGAAGCCTCTGGGCTTATTGCATGGCACTTTCCTGGCTTTTATCTCCTGTTTTCCATGGGTGCAGGTATACCGTGAAAGGGAAAACTTTCTGAGACATGTTCTAAGAAGTGATCCGGGTGATCTGCAGAGGTTTGGAAGTCCTGGAGGAATACAGCCATGCGTGGCACAATAGCATGTCCCAGAGCACAACCCAGCACAGGAAAAACATATGATTTGTAGGATTTTTAAGAACTGCTGATCCTGGGTAGGTTCCAAGGTATATTTATGTATTATAAAATGGTAATGTTATCAATGAGATAGTGCTCTGTATTTCCTGGAGCTATATAGGCATTTTTTTGTTTAATAACATAGGATCTTGTTGAACACAACCTTGGTGCATCATTACGGTGACATGCAAAAGAAGCTCACCCCTCCATTTGCAGCTTTATAAGGTGACAAGAGAAATCTTTAATAAGCCACAAGTAGAGTATCATAAAAAGTGTTTCACACCTGCCCCCCCCTTCCCACACTTTGTTGGCAGCCCAGCAGTGTATTGAATTTAACACACGTTTACCTGCGGTGAGCCGGTATTTTCAGAGGATCAATGCTTAACAGCAGGACTGTACTACAGTTCATCGTAAAATTACCATGTGAGTGGGTTCAGCCTTTGAAGTGATTTTTCCAAGGTTCTACCAAGCAAGAAAGAGAGAATCCAGGCGTCCTGTCTCTGCTATAAGCAACCTGAAGGGCGCAGCTTTTGCAAATACGAGGGTTAATGTTGGTTGTCATTCCTTGTGGGTATTTATTGCCGACAGCAGCATCATAATTCTGCCTGGTAAGGTAATGCTAATTCCAGACTGTAGCCTTTGCAAAAATGATGGCAGAGAGAGAGGAATTTCAGGAAATATTTAAATAAGTGAAGTCGCTGGCACAATGGAGACTGGCAGCTCCATCTAGAGCACTTCATTTTCTTTTTTTTCTTTTTCAGATTTGTCTTTCATTTGTTTCTCCGGTCCCTCTATTTCAGCAGTGCCTGATACACGGACAGTGCGTTAGCACGCCTTAATATTGAACAATTTCTGCTTGTTGTTAGTTATACATCATTTAGGGCTGTGATCATAAATTGTTCAATCACAAGGTTTAGTCAAAGCTAACATTCTTTACTGATGTCTTTTCCCAAGGGTGTTGAAAATTCGATTGTTCAAAGTGCAAATATGGTTTAGCAATCCCTTCCAAGAACCATTTATCAGAAATCCAAAGGAGGTAATATATAAAAGCGGGATAGGAAACCTGCACATTAAATGGGATTTACCAGCCAAAGCCTTTGGAACTGCTTTCCTGTGAATGACTGGAATGGAGCAGAACAAAGTCAATTACTGACTGTAATTAAGGAATGGATGCATTTAAACTGTAGAGAGCAGTAGCAGTCTTCTTGAAACTGTCTAGTTACTCTGAAGATTAGTCTGAGGAAAGAAAGAAAAGGACTTGAACTACATCTTACAGAAAGTATATTTTAAATGAATACTCTTCCCTCCGTTCTATGATCTGTTCTTACACAGATTTGCTCTGATAATATATGACTATCGAAATGACACATTCAGACAAAGAAACTTTCAACATGTATTTTGCTTTGGTTTTGTTAGCAATGGAGTATCTCTTTCGCGTATCATACAGTGCAAATGTTTATGCAGTGCTGGATACTTGTATTTTAATAAAGCCTGAATTTACTGAACGGAAGACTGAACTATGTTGTGTCCTTTTTAAGCCTTCAAAATACAGTAAATCTAATTATATATGTTGCTCTTACTTTCAAAATGTTATTCCATTCTATAATTTTAATAATGATTTGTTTATACTCAGAGAGAGGCATTAGATTGAATTGTTGCCTATGTTTAGTCTAATTCATATCTGCATGTATACATTAATAAATTGTGATATAATATGATACGTTTCTAACCCAAACTTTACGGCGTGACCCGGGTACAGAACTGGAGGTCAGCTCCTTCAACTGCTCACCTTAAGTTGAATTCTTACTTCTTTTTTTTTTTAACTTTTGATAAAGGGAACGGTGAGTGTGTGAGTAGCAATTAACATTATGACTGTGGACTAATAAGTGAATTAAAATTTCCCCAATAAATAACTCTCCCATACGCGCAGGGAACAATGGGGTGGCTGGAGGTCCGCTCCTGACGGGCGCGGATGGGACGGGATGGGACGAACATCTGCAGCCAGGCAGCCTCCGAGCCCGCGCCGGGGGACCATTCCCACATTCTCCGCGGCGCTCTCACAGGATGTCTCCGCTGGAGCTGCGCTGATGGGATTTTCCTTAATGCTGATGACTTTGGAAACCTTCCTTACAGGCATTTCCTCAATAACGGGAGGGTTATAGAACAATTAATAAAACATTAAACTGTTTTGTCTTTTTTTTTTTTTTTTTTTTTCTCCCGGTAGTATTTCAGTTTTAAGAAAGATGCAGGGACTACCCAGGCTGGTGAGGAGCTGTTTTTCCTTTTATGCTTTAATAAAAACTCTTGACATGGGGCAGATGCAGTGAAACAGTAGCACTTCAGGTTGATGGATTTACACAAATAGGCTGTGCCAGGTCTTAACGGCTTTGCTCTGCTTTTCCTTACGCTTTGGTCAGAGGGAATTCTCCGTTGTCCACTGTGTTCATCTATTCCCTGAGAAAGACCTGGAAAGGTTTCGGTCCGACCCCAAAGAGAATCCCAACGTGCAGACTAAACCCGCATCCCCAGAACACTGAAACACGGGCGTGCGGTACCCACGTGCGGGTGCAAAACAACTCTTAGCAACAAAACAAAACAGAAGAAAAAAGCTTTGGTTTCAGAGCTGAGAGGATCTGGGCTGGCTTGGAGCATGGGCAGGCTGAGCGACGTGGTGGAGATGTAACCCTCCATTCGCTTGTCTGCAAACACGCAGAACTGCTGTGCCCTGGATCGTGCTCCGTGGCCACATGCACCAGGGATCCACTGAATAATCCTGGGGCAAAGTACTGCACAGCTTTGTGCCTCAGTTTTGCCATCTGTAAAATGGTCATTTTCACCTGCAGTGTAAAATACCTGGAGATCTGCTCTGGTGAAAAGATACGTATGTAAAAAAAAAAAAAAAAAAGTGATGCATCATTATTATCGTGGTGGTTTACAGAAGTTCAGACCAACGGAATATGCATGCATATTTCCA
The DNA here is from genome assembly GCF_000687285.1 of Phaethon lepturus. NCBI lineage: Eukaryota > Metazoa > Chordata > Aves > Phaethontiformes > Phaethontidae > Phaethon > Phaethon lepturus. Next base: position 21,022 of record NW_010555752.1, read on the forward strand.
CCAAATATTGTTAGGCAGTGAAACAGCATTATCAGGGGAATGAATATTCTTTTGATAAATATTCCCAGTGAGTGGGTCAAAAATGTAAATCGACTTCTATTCAGACAAACTGGGGATTTTTTTTCATGATAAATGGGCTCCTAATTACTCTGCTACAGCCATCTTTGATGGTAATTTTTTTTTAATGTGAAAAAGAGTGACATTATTAATTTTACCAGAATGCTTGGACGTGGACTCTAGAATCACAGGTGTATAATAAATGTGTACATTTGAGAATGGAGGTACCAAATATAAAAATAATAATACCAAAATAAAAATGGAAACTAAAATAAACACAGGAATTAATATATTGCATTTATTTCTTTTCTGGGTGCTTTGATCTACATTTGAACTGTGACTTGGAACACCGGCTTTCCTGGCTTTTCTTAACTTCTGTCACATTCCCGTTATTTTTGCACTATTTGTGTTTGGTGGTTGCATCGCTGAGACAATATCTCGTTTGTTGTGACATACTCAAAACAGTTTTCAGACAGAGGTTCAAAACTCCTCAGTAACTCAGCACTCCAGGAGATAATTCTTGATACAAAAGAAAAGCATTTGGGTGCGTGGGAGAGAAAAAAAAGAAGAAAATCATCTGTCTGGTGTGTGCTTTACTTACCTGTCTGTGCCCATGTCCTCCCCAGATCACGACAGTGTCAGGAGATGAGTTCCTCTTCCAGTCGGATATCGACTTTCTCATATTGGATTGGTTCCACGCTATCAAAAATGCGATTGACAGATTGGTATGTATTTGTTTTGGCTGTTACCTTTATTAATTAAGATGTAGCAATTTCAACTTCATTTGCTTAGGCGTCTCTACAGGTTTGAGGCAGTCAGCAGCTAGTTAGACATTCCTCTCTCTGAAGGAGATAAAAATATGTATGCAAATCTACTAAGAAATGTCAGATAAACAAGGTTGTTGAACAAAAATGTCATTTGATTCTTGCCTCGAAACGGAGCGCTACATTTATTTCTCTGAAATAACAAGGACATTGGTTTGCTGAGGGTTGTAAAAGCACGCAAGCACTTAATAACTAATGAATTTTTGCATTTTCTGTTTATGCAGCCTACAGTATATAATCTTCAATAGAACTATTAATACGTTTGAGCCTTTTATGAATTTTTCTATTACTTATTCACAAGAATAACGCTAGCAAATAATATTCCTTTGTAACTGATTGCTGTTATTCTCCCAGGAAGGCTGGGGGTTTTCTACTAGAAGTAAGAAGGGCTGCGTTTTATTAAAACAGTTTTTAATTACAAAACCAGATTCAGCTGTAGCTTTTTCTTTCTTTTTTGCCACTCTCGGTGCAAATTCTAAATGTCCCCCTCCTATCCCTGCCTGATCCAAAAGCATATTTTTTTAGAGAGCACTGACTTTCCTTGTTCACTGCAGAATCTGGCGAGAGAAAAATATCCCCATTTCTTGCATTTTTCAGAGGTTTTGCTGCGATGGAATTGGCAGAGGGGGCAGAGGCAGCCTCTTTGAAAGGGTTAACCTGCACACGGCTACTGTTCCCTTAAAGAGCTACAAACATATTACCCCGAGGCTATAATCAGCCAAGGAAAGTTTGATCTGATGATGTATGTCTTCATATTGTGCATTTCATTGGGTGTGTGAGGATGCTGATGCCCTACTGAAGATTTTGGGGTGGAGTTTTCCATGGACAACACTTCTTTTTCTTTTTTGTTTTTTTTTTTTCCCTTCCCTCCCCCCGCATGTTATTCAGCTAAACATCTAATAGACTTGATTAATTTTTGTAGCGGAACTCAGGTAATGCCGCGGCACCGGCAGCTCTGGGCGAGCAGCGAACCGCCGCCGCAGCGGGACGCGGTTCGGGTACCGCTCGCGGGGCAGGGCTTGTCCCGGCGGAGGTCCGACAGGATGCCACCACGAAGCGCTCGGTGACCGTCTCATACGTGTCATTTATTTCAGTTTTTACACCTTTGAATGAGTGTGTAAAGCCTTGCAGCTTTCCAGGCTGTCGGGACGGCTAAATCTCACCTGACCGCACGTCAGGGGGAGAGATATGTGGTTAAGCAAAAGATAATTTTCATCTTTCTTTCCTTTTTTCTTTTTCTTTTTTTTTTCTAAAGAACTGGGACCGTTAATCGTCCCTAATTGTCACTTTGTATGCCAGGGAATTAGAACAAGAGAGAAGTGCCCCCCTCTTTCCTAAGCTTAGACCAGCAGAATTCACCTCCAAATTTGTAAGGATGTTTGAAACAATTATGTTTGCAAGAATATTTACTGTAACTATCTAAACCAGAAAGGCAATTTAAACAACCTTCCTCTTTCCAATCATTGGAAGTAGCCTGCAATGTGGAAATAATTTTGGTCTCTAAAGCCTAAAGAAGTAGGCCTTTTGTTTTCCTCACTTAAACGGGAATTTATCTCAGAAATTAAGATCGGTCTGTCAGGGCCATAAAAGCTCTGCCATATGAGAAATTTTGCATTACACTTTCCTCAAATTATATACTCACTGCATCATTTGCTGTGTGTGTCTGTTAGCTTCTGATTCTGTACTGGCGTTTTGTAATCTCTTGCTTCATTCTTACAAACAATAATTTTATTAAAAGCATACACATATGTGTACATATATATATTCTTTCCCCAGCCAAAAGAAAGGAGCTGTACATCGAGAAATTTGGAGTTCAAACTCAGAAGATCCTCCAGCATCGAATTACTGAATAGCTTAGACACTGAATCCAAAGAACCAAAGCCTGAACACAGAAAATCTTTAAGTAAGGCTTTTTTATTTTCTGATTTGTTTCTTTTTTTTTTTTTTCTTTCCTGTTTAAATAACTATGCCATTACAGGGTAAGATAATTTTTATCACATACAGAATGTAAGGAAGATCGCTGAGAATCTTAAAGCTGAATGTGTTCTGTGCTGATATACATAACTTGCATTTAAGTAAAGACAGTTACTAGCTCCACACTGTTAAAGGGTGACATTCTCTCCTAAGCAAAATAAATTTGTTTAGGAGCAAGGACATTTATTCAAGCCATTTATTTTAAAAAATAAGCAACATGAGTCCTATGCTAATGGTCTGTTGCAGTTGCTTTGTTTCCATTTTAGTAAAATACCTCAAATTGCCAGAGTAATTTTGTCTGTTGTATGTTTATACACTGAATTGCTGAAAGACCTGACATATCCTCTGTAGCCGACAATCGGCGAAATATCCATAATTTTATAGAAGGTGAATTCCAGGGATCGAGGCTGAATTTTGCCAGTGTGATTAGAAAAGAAAGTGATCTAAAACTAGCAGGGATGTGCTTTACTCCACTGAGACTTTCCTTTTCCAGTTTGTGCTGAGATCCACTCGATGTTGTGGGCAGCAGGCGCTGGAGCTGGTGGTGACCCTGAATCACTCACTCAGCATTTTTTTAATGTCGTCCTCTCTCTTGAATCTTTTTTTTTCTTCTTTGTTTGGCAGGAGATTCCCATACTGCTTCTCATGTAAGCGCCGTGACCGCTTTAGACTCGCATGCCTACGCGAGTACCTATAGGTACTACAGTGCTGTGTAGGGATTTGCCTGCACCCGTGGCAGCGCAGGATCAAAGCCTTAGATGTTAAGACAAGACGTGCATTAGAAAGGCCCAACATAGCTACTTTTAATGACAATTATCCACGCAATCATAAGTATGTACACACACGCTTGTGCGCGTCCACGCACGAGTACAGAGATTCAGTAAACAGTCTCTTTTTGCAGACCAAAGCTTTTTGTTGTCGTTTTCCTGTTATCTTGGAGATTTGGGGTTTTTTAAAGTTTTTCTTTCTGCTATAAAATATAAAGTAGCCTGAATGTAGCTTGTGAAAAATTGTCCCAATATCTTTGTACTGTGTATTGCATTGCATTTCTCAGAGGAGGGAAAATAAGACTGAGAGCATGGTAAGTTTTGAGAGCCTGATTCTGCTCTTATTGTGGCTAATAGTAAAATGCCCATAAACCGTCTCAGCACTCAGGGAATTTTTATTTATTTATTTAGACTCCTCACATATCTTGAAATGATAATTTGTCAGACAAAAAAGAAAAAGTGAATATGAGCAGTGGCAGAGACTTAGCTTACGTTTCTTTTCAAACCTTAGAGAATCCGGAATAACCCTGGTTTTGTTCAAGGCTTTTTAAGCTCTTAAAAAATGTGAAAATATCTGCTGTGAAATCTCGCCGAACTGAAGCTTGCGTTTAAACACTGTAGATTGGATTGCTTCTAAAATATGTATTCAGAACTTTTTTTTGGCCCCTTGAGATCAAGCAATTATGTGGAATTAGAAAAAATCATATTATTCACTTACTTATTAGTAGTCTAAGCACAAACTGTATTGTCAGTTTTCTGCCTTTGGCTTTCTGTGCCCTTAATGTTCACACAAGTATCGTAGCCAGAATTATCGGCAGCTAGAGCCAAAATTGCTTTAAAAAGGCATGAGAACTGGTAATGACACATTGTTAGCAGTTAACAGGTGGTCGTTTCATTGTCCAGTTTGACTGCAGAGCTCAGGGAAGATATGTGCAATATCTGCAAGTGTGTTTGTAAAGTTCTTACAAAGTTTAACGATTTTATAATTTTACAGTGCTCGTATTATTGACTACTGCCAGTGCTAAATCCAAACAAAGGAGATTTTTTGAAGATGGCTTAAAACTCCTCCTGTTTAATATGGAGGATGAGCAACTGATGTGTTAGCAGGCCCCCGCCCTCCCAATAATCTTTCACGAAATTTTCAGACAGTTCAGGCTCATTTGTGTTTAGTTTCTCTACATTTTGCTGCGAAAAATGGCCGGTTTTGGATTTCGTACTGCTGGGTCACTGAGGTTTTTTAGCAGCACAAGTATTTAAAGGACAGGTATATACTAACCAAATTATTCCAGAAATTTGCTCTTTAATTTAAAACTGGGGAGACTGCCCCTAGAGACTTAGTAGCAGGAATTTGGTTTTTATGTTTAATCCTAATTGCTTCTTCTTACATGACAAGGACAAATGGTAATTCTCAGTTATGCTTTTTGAGCTGTAGACACTAATTTCGTTGAAGATTGGGCTCAAACTGCCAGGCTCAATTTCCAAAGTTCACAGAGTGTCTGTCTTCTTGGTCACGCAGCTTTTCAGTGGCTTCTCATCCAGTTTGGATTCAACTCATGTTCTAATTGAAGTTTTCTTGAGCTAAGAAGAAACCAGGGATGGTCTTGGGGAACATTACCAGGATATGTAAAACTGTGATCCTGCTCTTAAATACATGTAAAGAGATTACCCTTTGTTTTATGAGGCCGGCTATTTCACTGATGTAATTTATGCAGCTAATGTTCGGTCAGAAGGAATATGTTTTTCACCCTAGTGCCTTCCCTATTAGAAGATGCATACATTTGGTGCAAAGAAATGTCCTTGCAGCCCCACTCCTTTGTATGTAAGTAAGTGTTGTTCTAAACCGGTAATAATTTTTAAAATTCATGGCAGACTTCATAATTTCCAAGTAATTTTGTTATCTTTCAAACTGAAGGTTTTGGTTTTCTTCCTAAGGTGGCCAAAAAACCGTCCTAATTAGTACCAATTATAACTGGCTGTGCTGGTAGGTGGTCTGCCACGTTAATTTTATACCACATGGAACCAGGTACCTGGGTTAGACTCAGAGCAGAGATGCTGTCATGGCACTGGGAAGGCAGGGCTGTGCACTGCCAGGTTCCCAGAAATTGTTCAGCTCTCCAAAAACCAAGAGACCTTACATTGTGTAGGGCCTACAGGAGCAGTCAGGACAGTCATGTTGTAGGCAGTGAAGCCAACTCCACGCTCTCTACTAAGCTCAGCGTTGCTTTTTCCGCCCGTGGTCACTTCGCGGTTTGCAGTTTGGCCATCATCCGGGAATATCGGCACTCAGGAGTGACCTCTTGTGGAAAAGCGTGGGCTGGAGTCGCTATTGATTGTTGGAGGGGATCAATTCCCCTTCTACTCCCCCTTTTCTGGTTGGAAACAAACGGCTTCGTAGTAGGAAGAGTGCCCTTTGGCTACCGTATCAATCTGAGGGCTGCTCTTGTCAAAATGCACAATCACAAGCTTGATAATGCAATCCATTCCCAAAGCACTATATTTCCAACCTGTTCTCCATCATTTCCTTATGGCGTCACATTTACTCAGTTCATCACATTCTTATTAATATTTTAGGTTTCCTTGAAAGTGATGGAATTCTATTTTTATTACAAAAGCAACAAGAATAAATACTAATTGTTGTCAGTTATTTCCTTATGTAGTGGGAACAGTAATCTGTTCCTCAGCTTTAGGTTGCCAAAGCAAAATAATTAAATATTTTAGACATTTAAAAAATCTGTGATATTAGATAAATGCAATTTGATCTCCTTGTTTGCCACATAAAAGCTGGAACTGCCTGAATTGATAAGATTGAATTGCATTATTTTTATTGTTTCTACTCGCGTATTTTTCTTATCTTCAAGAACACTTTACTTAAAACCCGGTGGTTAGTCATGCAGCCCAGCAACGGATCCTGGAAAATCTCCTCTGTATTTGAATTCCAGCTTGAGGTGCCACAACTAGAGCATCAAGATTTTAAAAAAATATAAATATATATATATATCTGTGAAAAGACAAGTCTTGTTGGGCTGTACAGTGTTGTTGCTATTCGTGATCACTTTAGTGCCTCAATAAGAGTAGTGGGGGATGCGGGCGTCATTGTGCCAGACACAATGCGACACCGAAGTAAGACAATTCCAGCTCCCAGCCTGAATACGGACAAGTTGCAACAGGTGGAAAAAGCAGACGAAAGCGGAGGGGAAGGAAAAGTTGAGAGCAAAGCCAACATGTCATGCATATTAAACAGCAGGCTTGGGATTCCTTTCCGATCTTCGTTAGGATCGGGGTCTCAGCCCCAGCGCCCTGGCCACCGGCCAACTCCAATCATGATACTTTGCTTACCTAAATTCCTCCTGCACTGTCAAGAGAAACCACGGCCCTTCGTAGCCCCAAAGGGCCACGCGTTTGGCTCTGTGCCGCCGCTGCCCTCGCACGCGTCCCCGGGGCACGGCCGCAGGGCAGCGTCCGGGGATATGCCGCCTCGCGTCTTTTTAATCAAGAAAAAATTAATAACCTCTGGATCATAATTTTGATTTGCCTTCAGAGGTGTTTGCTACAAATTCATCTGGGCTCTGAAATCTGCTTTGGTTTCTTAAAAGACACAGCTGAAGTCAGGCAGCCTGTCCCTAGTGTTTCGCCCAGGACTGTGCGTGTGCTTTAAAATTGCCCAAAGTCGCTTTTCTCGTTTCACTCACTTTTCTTCACTTCAGAAGGCTAAGTTTTGAAACTCGAAGCGTGGCACGTAAATATTCCCAAGTAATTGCTAAAACCATCCAAAATAATCTCTGAATGCAGTTTGTTAGATAATTAAGACTGTACAATGTGTGTGTGTGGGGGAAACCAGCAGCAGAAACCCGTTTTGTTCTCTCAGTGGACGTGATGGAAGAGCTGGAGAAGTCAGAGAGCTTTAACCCTATCTGGCTCTGCATGGTGCTCGCTCCTTCCCTGGCTAAAGCTTCTTCCGAGGGCTCGCTCGAGGGTTTAAAGTTTGTCCCCGCACACGACTGGATATTTCTGCAGCTAACACCGCCTCGCCGAGGCTGTTGTTTCTCTGCAGAGGGAAGGGATGGTAACCGAGGCACAAACACACGTACTTACACGCCTTCAGCTGCGTAAGAGCAGGAGTTAAAAAAACCAGAAACTTATTTTGTTGAATTAGAGTTCCTAGAAAAAGGCCACCTAATTACAGGCAGTGCTGGGAGAGGAGCCGCTGTGATTTTTCTCTCTTCCTTTCGCACACGTGAAGAGGCCGGTAGGTTGGGAGACGTATCTTGGGACGCAGTGAGAGCTTTCACTAGCTCAGCCAAACCTGTCGAGGGCCGGATTCTGCGGTAGCGAGCGGGATCCTTCACCCACGTAGGGTTACTTCTGTGATAAGGGGGCTAATTATAGCGGCAGAAGTGGGAAATCACTCCGTTTCTTTGTTAGCTCTGATGAGGTCTGAATTCTTTCCCCTTCCCAGCCCGTTTATTTTAGATAGATGTGAAGTTCAAAGCCAAATGGATGCTATTTAGGGAGTATTATTACATTGCAATGTTAGCATTATGTGTAGGTCAGTTTTATTACTTTTAATAAAACCAAGAAATATAAAACAGTAATGTATATTAGTGCAGCATTACCAAAGACAACAATTAAAACAGAAAGCAAAATGAAAACTATATGCAAATACGCAGCTTCCTACTGCAATGTTAATTTTATCACTCTACAGCTTGTATGTTTGTGGCATTTATTTTTATTGTATCAAGAGGAATGTAGTCAGCTTCAGACACTGAAAAAAGCCCACAAAAAGAAAATGCAACACACTGTTTATGGAGGGCGGGAGCATTCATTTGGACTATTGGAACTAAACTTATTTTTTTGACATATTTTTACTCTCATGTTTCTCTGCAACAATTATAGGTATGCTCTTTTCTTAAAGCCTAGGAAAACACCGACTCAGCAACAAAGAAGTAATAATGTTGGCATTTTGGACACAAAACATGCCAAATTCAGAAACAAACTGTGTCACTCCCACTGATAATAGGAGATTATGTTGCACCCAAAATCACAACTGGCTGTGACTAGTTCTCATAAAAAAAAGGATTTTTCCTGGATTTTAATATCCTGTTTCCATCAATTATAATATAATGTTTCCTTAATTCTTTGTTTTATTTCTATTTCACTTTCCAAAATCCTTCCACAGTTTACTATTTGGGTTGAAAAAGCATATTTTTAAATTGGGCATAACCAACTTCCATATAAACGTTTGGCAGGGAAATCAGTGCATGTTCACTTAATTCATTTTTATTGAACCAAGTCCAGAATTTTAGTCAGGAAAAAGTTAGATATTAATCATATCTGAGCAGGATCATTAAATTTTCCTTTACCTACTAGAACAGCAGGGTCATTATAGAACCATGAGAAGTTAGCTCACTTATTAATCTTTACAATTACATAAAAGTGATCATTTTTATAGTACTTAAGAGTAGCTCTTACCCATTACATGAAGAGTATGTGGGAATATTACAATATTATATAATGTATTATTATAGATGTGACCTGTGACTCATTGGTCTGCTCACTGACACACAACCCTCTGGAAAAGTTATCTGTTTGAGCTTGGATAATCTTTAATTGTTTCATATTCCTTGTGCTCATTTACAGGGCATACTAGTAAATAGAGAGCTAGTCACTGTGTTATTAATTACCTCATTATTACTTAATTATCACTATTGCATACTTCATTTTTATGGAGAATTATATCATAAAAGAAGGTATTTTATACTGCCCACCACGGTTAAGTATGAATGACAGTGATAGCTAATGTAAGATTGAGTTAGTTAAAGAGAATCAATCAGAAATCCTCACTATAGATTACTATCCGGTTTCTTCTGCTTCTTCCAGCAAACGCTTCTCATCTTTGACTTTGAAACCCAACAGTTGAAACTGGGTTCTTGTTTCAGTGGACTAATCCCCTTTCATAAATCATGTTCAAGTGCTGAAATAATTTGCACATCGTTTAAAGAGTATTTGCTTTGAAACGTTCACCTCAAGCCCTTTTGTATATCCTTTCTCTCTAAAGATTTGTTGTATTTGTTTTGTTCTCTGAGGTATAAAAGACCTGGGTAAACTTTATTGCTGTTGTTTCAAGATTAATGAAATAAAATGCATATTTATTCAACTGGGACTGAAAGGAGCTTTAGTAAAGACGATCATACATACGACCCTTGGGAATGTTATAATACAAAATGTCTGTCTTAAAATCTCTTTAGGTTTGTTCGAAACACTATTGAAGGACTTAAGTTTAAAGAAAAAAAAAAGGGGGGTTTACAAATCCATATTTCTTCTTTGTTCCAAAGAAGAGAGAGACACCATGTATTTTTCTTAACAAAATAAACTCCTACGTGTGCACACAAGATAAATTTGATATGGGGGCAAGTAGAGACTGGATAGTCATGATTACTCTTAAGTTTTTTCCTACTGAACTGCATATATTGAAACTGTGTTCAAGAAAACTCCGTTTTGGAGAAATGTACAGCGGTTGTTTCAAACTGACACTTGCTTCCGAAAAAGCATTCGCAATGAAATCATGAGCATTTTAGGTATTATTGGAGCCACACAGTTGTGCCCCTTCCCTGTATTGCACGTGAGGTCGGATATGAGGAAAAGATGTATGCTCTGCTGCTATCCCTTTTAAGCCCACCAGCCCACCATGGCTTGCACTGGTGTGGCGCAGCCTCTTAAGTCCTTACTAAGTAGATGTTGGTTTACATATCGGAAGTAAAACTAAAGTTTTATGTATATTGTGCAAAATATCATGATTTTTACAGTTTGAAGCAATAGACAATGCAGGCAGTTACAACCGCTTGACTGTCCATCACCTGTGTTGTCAGTATAGCTCCATTTTTGTACATCTCTGTATTTTGCCTCCACAGGGAAAAAATACAGAGTGATACCACCTAAATAGATGCAGGCATTTTCACTGCAATGGGAAATATTTTAGCCTACTGCCTTTGGAGAGAGGTCAGAATTAGCACAAGTGAGAAGGACCTGCTGAGTTTTGTTCTTTGGGAAGGAAGAGCCAGCCCAGCTTTCCATCAGTGCTCTGAGCCTAATACTGAAGCCTCTTATGGTAATTATTGAAATGACTACCCTGATTGCGAGTTTGTAGCCAGAAAAATGATTCTCAGACTACACTGTATTCTGAGGTCTCACTACTATTTATATCTAATCCAGATGCAATCCTCATGGCACTTCGGGAGGAATGTGACAGAAATAAAGAGGTTTTTAGGTTGTAAAAGTCTAAATTAAGCTCAATTAGAGAGACCGTAAATCAGGCTTTAGACAAGAATACCTGCTGCCCAGACTCACCTTTTTTCCCATGGTGAAATCATGTAAATGTTTGAACCTTCCAGGTTGGAGGAGGTATTTAATTTAAATTATGACCTCCAACCCGAAATATTTAAAGACCAACTTAATGGATGAAAGCATGGTACTGTCTCCTGTACAGGGCACATTTACACTTTAAAAAGGAGTGTGCTTCATAGGATCTCCTGTTTGTTCCACCAGCTGCCTGCTGACGTGCCGAAGAGATCTTTGCCTCTGAAAGCCAAAGGGTGGAATACCATTGAAGGGTTAAATGCTGTATTGTTTCTCAATTAAGTAAACAATTCCAACTAGCTGGCTTTAAATATTGATGATGAAGAGAAGGCTATGATATATTAGCAGCTCCCGTCACTACCACCAAGGATATTTGGCTCCGTTTAATTAATTCCATCGGCCATTGTCTTAAGTGTGCCCAGGATTCACCCAAGAGGAATTCACTTGCGTTACTGTTGTCGAAAAGTGTAACATAGCATTATCTGCCTCAGACAGACTTTATGTAGCATTGAATCAGTTCCCCAGTTCTTGAAAACAACTACCTCATTTGATTCCTTTCATAATTAATGAAATTCTGTAGTAATGCTTGTGCCCCTCAGCTCATGCTGGAAGAATGTTCCAAAACTTCAGTTTTCAAGCTGAAAGCATTCTAATTTTCAGCCTAAATGGACTTGTGGTACGAATGTGTTCTTGCATCAGTATTTCGCTAGCTCTTTAGTTTCAACAGTTCCTTTCTGTCTCGGCTGTACCACCCCAAATAGAGTTACAGACAGCAGTCTTATTCCTTCTCCTGCTTGGTTTGGTAGAGTAAGCCAGCCAAGATCTGTAGTCATCTTTCCTATGATAGATTGTTGTTCTTTTTACTTATCATCTCAAATATCCCTTTTCTGAGTCTGCCCCTGTTTCAGTCCCTATTTCTTGCACATGGATATTCAAGGCAAGGTCTTCCCACAGCGTGTGAAGTGGAATTCACTCTTCCATATAGAAATGGCTCAGCTGATACAGCCTAGGGATTGTATTTTTCTGTTTCATGGTCACTTTTTTAGAGCTAAAAAGTAAACAATCAGAACATTTAAGCTGTCATTTAATCTTTTGTAACCGACACGTTCTCCATGAAAACCAAAGGGTAAGCCTGCCTTAAGCCTTTCTAAAGCACATAAAATGTGTTCCTACATGTGATAACAGTTTTCGTAATTAATGTTTGAGGTGACCAATTTATACAGAAAAGTAACATTCTTATAAAACTGGACAACTCTTTTCAAACCGCACATTTAGAATAAATGAAATAAAAACCATTTAAAATACTCCAGTGCTAGTACACTTGGAAAAAAAAAAAAAAACCAACTTGGAAAGAAAAGGGCTTATCATCATGAAATTCATGAAGACATCTTGTCCAGAACACAGAAATAGTTTTAAAACCATGCAGGTATGAAACCCTGATAGAGAGAGTGTGTCTCTGCATGTAAAGCTTTATAGTTCATATATGTTGCAATCGCATAGTGATAGTACGTTTTATAAGCACTTCTGCTGAAGAAGGTTATACTCCAGTCCACGGACCCAGAGCCTAAGGGAAGGTGGCCAGATGTAGGCAGGTCGTAAAAGGAGAGCAGCCAGATGCAGATTTGATCATTTGCCATTTAGCAGGCTTTGAGGTACAAAAATATAAATCAGGGCAAGTTAACCTTTAGCTTGGTGTGTATCTATAATAAAAGACTTCATTCAAGGTGCAGGAACATGTGGCTTGCGTCCACATCGCTCCATGCTCATTCTTTCTAGGACAGACTGGCTAACTCCTAATCAGATAAAGCTTTTCCTCAGAACTTCTTTGGTCGCCTTGTGATGCCTGGTGTTGTTAATGTGTGTGTGTGTGTGTCTGACCTAAACTGATGGTTATATGTATCCCACCAGCCTGGCGTTTTTAAAACATTGTGGTGAATGTGTCTGACATGTAAACATGGATTATTATGCTTAAAGGTAAAGTGCCTTCTGGCATAAAAGTTAAAGGACAGGGTAAAGCAGAGGCAAAGAAACTTGATGCCGCCTTGGCCATAATACCTTTTCGGATGAGTCTCTGGAGTAAACTGGCTCCTGAACAGCACCCCGATTTTCTCTGGAGAAGAGATATCTGGAAGGACCAGAACATTGACTAAAAATTAAGTAGTGCAGGAGATGATCTCAAGATCACACTTTGACTTTCTTAAGAGATGTAGATACATTCATTAAAATCAAAGTCTTTGTCTCATTGCTATGGTTTCCAAGAAATTAAGAAGTTCTGTTCCTGCAAAAATAAGCTTTATATATATTTTTGTGTGAAAACACCCATATAGTATCTTTCTTGTCTAGGTAAAATGAAGGATGATTATTTTACTGTGCTGTAATGTTCTTCCCTTCCTTTCTTTGTATAAAGGTATTTCAGTTGATGTGTTTGAATGAAAATCAAAAGGTAGCACTAAAAACTCATGAAAAAATAATGAAAATACTGTAATTCCTGATTTGTTGTACAACATTATCCGAAGATCATATGATGGATCGGGGGTAGTACTGCTATTAAGGCACAATTGCAAACAGTGGGATACTTCATTTATTGTTGCAGCTTTGCTCTTAATGTAAGTTACACGTTAGTAATTTCTGAACTGAAAGTTTAATCTTGCTTAAAAAATCTTTTGCTAGGTTTCAGATTCGAGGTATCCAATAGTTTGCATTTGGGGTTCAGTTATGAGAAAAGTAAATTTTTCAGTTAATTGCCCAAGTGGCTTGATGGATGGAGATAGAAGAAAAGGTGAGGAACAGGCTTAGGAAGAGAGGAATCAAGATGGTGACATGGGGAAAGGGAAAGAAATTGAGAGGATCCTGAAGCGTGCCATTGGTTTGCTGCATCGTTTTTCTGAATTTTGCTTTCCTATGGGGTACTGTAGCAGACATTTTGTTCTGCATGAGAAACAGTGCCAGGCAAGACACAGCAGTGGTCTCATCTCATCTGGTACACTTTTTAAAAAATCATTTGCTATTTGTGAATGCTAGGATGGAGAGGATCCATTAGAGTTATACTTTCGGATATTAATAACCCACAATGAAAATGTTCTTTGAAAACACATCTTTTATTTTGCGGGTTTTAGTTCATAAAACTAAGTTAGCAGAATTCACCTTTTCCAAACAGTTATTTACTTGAAATTCATCTGTAGCTGTCCCTGTTCAAGTTGCAGGTCATTCATAATAATAAAGCCTTCTAACTCTGTCACCAACTATTCATAACGTCTTTAAAATACTCAGCTAGATAATGGTGCCCAGGATCTGGACAGCAAGACTTCAAAAGATAGTCCTCTGATCTCCAGTTTCCTTACTCTCTCTAAGCTTGGAAGGTTCCAACTATCAAGCGTAGATTAAGTTTTATTGGTTGATAGTCTAATTGCAGTTATATTATCTTTATCCTTAATATTATTTTCTTTTCTCTGTATTGGATTTCATCCAAATATTACTACTTCCATGAAGCAGTTTTCTGAAAATGTTTTTCTTTTGCTTTGATGCTTAACTGCTTAACACGTGAGTGCTGCAGTAAGGTGCTGGTTCCTGATAATAGTTTTCCTTCTGTAAGGAAAAGTTTCCACAGTCTTCTGTGCTTTGCTTATATTTGATAGAGCTCTTCGGTTGAGGTTTTTCATGGACAAGATAAGGTTTGGTTAAACATCTGAACTTTTGAATGTTTATCTGAACTAGATTCGACCTCTAAATTTGTCCATCATTAGTTATTTTGCTTTTCTTTTTAGAGACTAAATTATGCTATTAAATATGTTCTAAAGTAGGTTAAGTCCCTGTGCAGTTTGTCAGCTGGAACATTAATTTTAAAGCTAAAACAGTCTTCCATTGTATCTTTTTAACATTTTGTCTGAGTTTTAACCATGGCTGGTCAAACATAGGGTCAGTGCACCCATGCAAACCCCACATGTAGCTGATTGAAGTGTCTCAAAGTTGCTATGATGACTGACCTGATTTTATTTCAGGAAAAGATTGTGATATATAGTAATTTGCCTGCTCAGGCAGCTTGTTCCAGTGCAGCTGAGCTGGAAACTGGATGAAGCACTAAATGTCACCGCATGCCCTGCAGTGTCTCTGGAGGTCTCCCCCTCCAAGCCCCTACGCAAGCGGCTGGTGGACTTGGGGTCCCAGCTACCTGCTGCAGCAAAGCCGTTGCACTAGCAGCGTAGGACACGCTCATTTCTGGGCTCCCAGCTACTCATGCCTTCAGCTGACCATATCTGCGTGTCCTCTTTGGACTCATGTCTTAACTGTGCCAACCCAGCGCTTGCCCTCATGCTGCCTCTGTGACGAGAAGAAGCCACCAGCACATCGTAGGGAGAGTGGCTGGGTGCTGCAGAAAGCCAGACGAGATGTTCCCAGACCACCTTTCAGCTTAGCCAAAGCTGTGCTTGGTAACATCAAGGAGAGAGAGGGTAACGTATAGTTTCTACCTGCTGTTACACAACTGACCTGTAGGACCTGATCTTTATTGGAAGACCAAGTTCTGATAAAGTCAGTGCTAAAAACACCCACACCTTACTTAAGAAACATGCTGGACTCAGAGCTTTCAGGTAAGCGGTCCAATTTACAACATAAAATATTGCAACATAATACATGGTTAAATATACCAGCAGCTTCGTTCTGATTTCCTTTTCCTCCTGTAATTACACCGTCCCAGCCCAAGAAAGAGGCTGACCCATGGCGTATCTCACAAGGCACCTTCTCCCACTAGCAGCCTCCGTAGGCCGGGCTCACGCAAAAGCTATAGCCCCCATTTGGTTTGCTTCATGTTTTTATGTTTATTTTATACAGATGATAAAGCACCTTTAGTGGAAGTCTTTCCTGTGTCCTCACACAGCAATCCTGACACTACCTTGTAAGCAACGGGCTGTAACTGCTGAAACGTTTGAAAATCAATTATGTTTTAACAAGTAGAAATAATTTCTATAGAGACATAAAGTGAAGTTGATGGCAATAAAGGTCACTTTGCCTAAGGTTTACATTTATGTGAATATAGATGTTGGAGATTGTTACCAGAACTTTCACAGAAGGTAAGAAGTAAAAAGGATTCTTAAATCTGTTGACTTAACTCTTTTTAAAAATGAGCTTATGGGTGATCTTTTGTTCAGTTATACTTACTGTAATGATTTAATTGAGGTAGAGATAATTTCATAAAGACGACATATAAACAGAGTACAGCAAATGGATTTCAGGTTTATGGCTAGATATTTTTTGATTACTTTAAAGATAATGGGTGTGCCTTTCTCCTTCATAAAATATCACATCTACATTCACTGGAAAGTACTAAACTGACCATATTAGAAGAGAAAAATATACTGGAACTTGTGGTTTGAAACAACAAATATACAGATGAATGTCACTACTGTTTCTCATTGGAAATAAACAATTTTAACATGTTGGTTTTCATAACTTATGCACTAGAAATTAATTTTATGAGAAGCATTGAAAGTTCATAATGGGTAAAAAATATAAGGTTATGAATATAATTGGAGGCTGAGTGCAATGGAAATATAATGAAATTTTAAAATAATTTACTTTTTAATTTTAGAAATACAAAATATAATTGATAAGAATCTCAATAAAAGAAAATTCTGTGGTATGATATTCTTTCTGGAAAGGTCCCATAAGATTGGACTTGAACGAAAGATTCAACAAGGTATCCAAGTGCATGTGTAAATTTAAATAAATGAATCATTTGTGTGACTCTTAAAAGGGGCGATATAAATACAGCAATGCCAAATCCCCCTTGTTCTTTACAGCTAATTAGTTTGTTTTCCAATGCATAAGGCAGAATTATGTGTAGGTTTTGAAGTCAAAATTTCACACGTGGCCAGCAGTACCCAGCCATTTATATGGGTTTTCTTTCAGCTTAACAGTCTACCTGGTGCTCCTGGTAGAAAAAGGAACCATGTAATTTTCTTGTCCTTTTGTCTGAGCAATTCAATATAAGTGATGACTCGTCATATTATTTGCAAGAGGTTGTAAAGGGGTTTTTTAGATTAACTCACTCAGGAGGTAAGCTTAAAGACTTGAAAGTTATTGACATATATTCCACAACAGAAAAAACCAAACAGGACTCCGTATTCGAAACAATCCTGAATGCATACTTGTATACTACTTGTGCAGCTCGATCTGGAGGTAGTCTTCAGTTCCTTTCTCTGTCTTCCTCAAGATTTAGTTGCATGTTTGTTTTCTTTTTATATGATATACCTCAACTTCAGAAGTCATTAACTCAAATATTGCCTTTTTTTTCCTCTGTGACTACCGTATTTCGTATGAGTGGGATGAGGCTGTATGGCTGAAAACACTGGAACAGGCAGCACTGAGCCACGCAGGTGGTGAAGGGCAGGGCCACTCTTCAGCTCCTGTACGTTAGACCGTCCAAGTCATTGAGTATTTTCCTGGGAATTGTAGCAAGCCTTTCTAAAGGGCAGAAGCACCCCAAATGCCAAAAGCACCTCCGTCGCACTCCTGACTTCTGCCCGTACCGACCTGTAGCTGGGTCACTCCGCACCTGCAGGTTTGCCGAAAGCGGCTATTGAAGGAGGCTCGAGGGCCGATGAGCCCTCGGTGGCCCGATGAGCCCTCGGTGGCCCGATGAGCCCTCGGTGGCCCGCGCCCATACAAAACTGCCCTCCCCGGCGCAGGGGGGATTAAAGACGGCAGCTTTTTGCAGAGACTGTGTCAAGAGTCCTAATCCCTGACGTGGACTCGGAGGGTCCAGTTTCCCCTTCCCTCTGTACTCTCCTCCTAGAGCCTGAGTAGTCTGACTCTGTACTGCAGCAGATTTCATCCAAGTCCCACATGTTTTACATTAGATGAACCTAAACTGGTCATACTGTATGAATAGAACGAACTCATTGATTTCTGGTGTTGTGGTTTTTATATTCAAGTTAAGTGTGTATAATGGCATTTCTAATATTGGGACAATACCAAAGAAATTGTGGAAAGAAAGGCTTGGCGTGTCCTGGATGATCTAGTCCAGTCCCTCCTGTCACAAGGTACCATGTTCTGTGTCCCGTTTCGTAAATTTATTAAGCTTCATCCTAAATTCTTTTAGTTTTTATTTGCCACCATGACTTCTTTGAAAGGGTGTTTTAGAACTTCGTATTATGGCTAGTTTATACTCATTTATTCTTGTGCCAACATTGTTCTTCAGTTTAAACAGCTCTTCTCCCTCCCTGCTGTCCTCTGCTCGTCTCCTGCTCCTTTTCCCACCCCCACCAGCAAATTCGTAGAGAACAATCACAGCCTTTCTCAGCCATTTTCTAGCTGGCCAAACATGCCAAGCTCCCCGTCTGCTTTCGAAAGCTCAGCAGCCCGTTCTCCCGGCGCTTCTCGGGGCCGCTGCCTGCACCTTTCCTGACATGAATTCCCATCTCACACACAGGAGTGTCCAAGGTTGCACACTCATAAGAGTGAAATATTTTGTATTAATCCTTCTCTGGCCCTGCATTGGGTAGGATGAGTTCTAATCTGGTTTCTCCAGCTTCCAGTCTCAAAGTCACTAAGGTTTTCTCTGATATCCTGATTCTTGTCTAAACTGATTCTTGTCTAAACTGATTCTTGTCTAAACTGATGATGCTTCCCAACCTTGAGTCACCAACAAGTATTTTTTGAATGCTTCTCTTTTTCTGTTGAAGTCATTAATGAAAACACAAAGATCAGTTCCAGGAGTATTTAAGGATTTGCACGGGTAACTTTCCTTCAATACAGTAGTTCTCCTTTCCGCAAAGCTCGTTTTAATACCTTATTTAGTCACTTCACAGTTATTGTTTTAGTTGTCTCCATCTTCTCTAGTTTAACTAATAATTTCCCATTTGGCACCATATCAAATACACAACTGAGGTCCGGATAGATTTAGTTTATTTCATTTTCCTTTTCTAAAAAACCCCATTTATTTTATTAAAGAAAGATATCAGGTTAGTTTGGTATGATCTTCCTTTATAAAACCAATGCGCACTCAGAAACATTGCTTTAACTTTTCTAAATATTTATGGTACAAATACCATTAGGAAAAGCTGTGTGGGGAGTGCCAGTTTGTTTCACAATGTGTGTGGTGATATTTAACACACTCTTCATTTATTTCCATTTATTATTAGTGGGGGACAAAATTTTTAAAAAGCTACATGCATCAGAGCATGATGCGAAATATGAATTATATAGTCATTTTATTGAATCTTTACTGCTAATGAACACAAATTTTACAAAGTGTAATGACACTACTGAGCACTTAAGTTGTTAGGCTGTCATATTACAGAAAAATTATTTGTGCTATATAATCACTGTTTTCTTTTTCCTATTGTTTATTTCTGAGCTTGCTTCATAAACATTTATAAAGGCAGACATACTTGCTGTGGCAAATAACTGTTTTAAGACCGTAAACCTGACTGACTTCAGGTCCTTTGGTGCCCATGCAAACAAAATCTTCCTAGCATCTCCCGGCCAGTGATACCCATTTTGTTACCTGGTGCTGCGGTTCTTGGGTCTAGTAGTCATAAAACCTGTAATTTTGAAGCTTATCGTAAACAGGGATTAGGGGTAACGCCCGATTCCTGCATGTTCTCCACCAGTCAGTTGTGTGATGCCTTTAAGCAGACTGTTTCCGTCTCTCATTTTTTGCTTTTTTGCAAAAAGGTATAGTAATTGTAGCGTGGGGATAACTCATGAGACCTGTCCAGGGATTTCTCTAAGGGATAAAATAGGATGACTGACAAAAGTCTTTAGCTCAATAAAGTAGGTGAAGTGAATTCTTTATCCTTAGTGAACAGACTTTATTGACTCCACCTCAGAGCATCACAAAGGAAAGGAAGGAGGCAGGGACCTGATTTTGTCACTCTCAAAACCTTGGTGCTGGTTGAAAACCTGACCATTTATACAGGCAATAATAAGCGTTGCTCCTTCCTTAAAGAACTAGCAGTAGTTTCACATCCACCGCAGGCCAAAAAAATCTGAAAGGATCCTGAGTTCCAATGAAATAGGACAAAACTTAAAGTCATGAGTCATTAGACGTTCTTAAATGACAGTGTCTCCTGGAATGTAGACATAGTCGTACGCCTCTGCGTGTTAAGATATATTTGTTCAGGAGATGAGACACTCAGCAATTAAGCATTCCCATTGCTCGAAATTAATTAATTAACTAATTAATTCCTTTAAATTAGTTTTTTCACACATATGCAATAGTTCTGCTGTTCAACTGGCACTTTCATTATCCAAAGTCATAGACACCCACTTCTACCTCCCCTTTTGCCATCTCAGCTTGGATTTAGCCCTGCAAGATGCTGCTGAGGACTCTGGATATGAGTCTGTAAAGCACTTAAGAAAATTGCTAGTTTAAGACATCAGAGATCACAGTTAAGTCCATGGATCTGTTCGTATGTATTTTAAGAAAGTTGCAGCTAGGTTTTTGATCAGTGTATTCTGTATTTTGAATGGTCAAGTTTGTCACTTTTAGTATTCCTTGGGAGAAGAATCACTAAATCTCAGCTAATGGGTGTTATCACTGTACTCCATTTCTAAGAATTTTGAAATTCTTAGAAATTTGGAATACTCCAAATCTAAGAACTCCTGAAATTTTGAAGTCCTCAAATTTTGAAGTCCTCAAGAGTATTAAAAAAAGAATCACACGATCCAGACTAGTTGTGGGTTTTCCTCCTGCAGAGCAAGGCTAATGGAAGAGGAGATACTAATGTAAAGCTATTTGAATCTCTTAATGCCTTATCCACTCTATCTGCTGCTCTTCGTTCTGTCTGAGCCCTTTCCATCCAAATGAATTACATACGATAATTTTGGGTGTTATAATAAACAGATAGGCACCATAATAATGTATTTCAGTTAGGAAGAGGTACTTGGAAGAAATTGGTTTTGCTATACACATGATGTGAGACAATCAATAGTGCTTTAGTCTGACAAGCACTGTCAATATTCATTGTCACAGTTCAGAAAGTCATTAATGGATAGTTCTTCAAAAACCAATGCTTTCAACACACTAGAAGTGTTCAGATATGCTGTACCTGGCAGGAATTAATCATAGGTAAGCCCTTGGGATTATGTATAAACGTTTTGTAAATTAGGAGTGAAATAAAAGTCATTGAAAGGAATGTGAAATCATGTTCTATGGAGTTACAAAATCTTGCCAATAAAATATGGGGCTGTTTAGAACATATTAAAACATTTTACTTTCTGAATCATTGAGGCTCTGCCCAGAACATCATACCCAGGAAAACAGTCTGCTAGAAATATACTGTCTAGGTACATGACTTGTGGTTTAGTTTCTCTACTAAATTCACAGAAAGTAGTCACATAAAAATGTTGATCCTTGCCCTGAAAAGGTTAGAGCCTTGCGTGGTCCTTTTAGTTGTGGCCATAACAAAACCCTGGAGAAAGGCTTTTGTAAATTTACCTTGTAAATATGTTATCTACTGCTTATTCCTGCTTAAATTATAATATGTTTACTCTCATTGCATCATATATACAATTCAGTGCATTAAATTATAGCAAGTAATTCTTCATCTGTAAATCTCAGAACTTCCATTGACTCTGATGGTACTATTTCTGCAGAACGGTGTGATTTGGAGGTAATGTATCAATTCTTTCCTTCCACCTGTCTTCTTGTGTAAAAGCTCTTGTACAGATTTTATTTTGTGGTTTTGCATTCTACTTGGGTTTTATATGTTACTAGGAATATTAAGGCTGGAGTTGTGGCACCGAATGAGTATTCAGAGGATGTATATAGACCCAAAAAAAGACAGGTCAGTTTTTTCTTGGTGCAATTTTTTTGCAGAGAATTTAGTCTGTCGTTATCCTTCCTAATTTGGCTGATGTTATTACGGTGCTATCCAACATTGAGGGCCAAAGATGTATTCTTTCTTTTATGCCTAATGTTGTGCTTATTATATTTGCTTCTGTACACAATCTGTACTACACTTCCCTAATGCGATAAGTTGTTGTGATTTAATACAGCTTAATTCTAGCACAAGTTATCTGAGGAAAAGATCTTGCAATTTTTTTTTCATGCGTCCATTAATACCTTCCCCACCTGTGGGAGAGGTGGGGAATAAATAGAGACCTAATAAAGTGGCCAAAGTCATCAGAAATGCTGTGAAGGTCCCACATTGCAGCCAAACGTGGAAGTCAGCCGGTATTCAGGTTATGTTTTTGCTGCTGGATTGAAGTGTCCATGCAGCCACTTGCACAAGCAGAAGAAATTTAGCATCATATTGACCTCTGTTGGGTTCCGCTCTGCGTGTACTGTAAAAGGCCCTGGCACAACAAGACCAAGCATGTGTGTCCTTTTTCCGTCTCAGAAGCTCTTAGTGCAATACAAGAAATACGTAAGAGTCTGTGAAGGGGAGGGGAATTATCCTTCTTTCTGTGTTGGTTTTGAAGCATTTGTGTAGAAATGTCAGTGTAAGTATCTTCAGAAATTGCATATATGAGTTTATTCAGTAAAATGAATCAAATGGCACACCTATGAAGTTTTTGCAAGGGAACGTACAGTAGAACAAGCAGTAGTTTTTATTTCCTATCATTTTATAGTTAGATCCTTGAGTTTCCTATTTTACTTCTGTATGGAACTGCTTTCCACTTTTTTATATGCTTTGAAGTTTGACAGATCTTTTTCATGGAGGATTCTTCTGGTCAAATCCAGAACCTGAAATTTAAAAAGGAAGGTACTCCAAAAAATATTTATTGTGGTTTTTGAGTTTTATAACTACTTTTTTTTTTCTCTTGGAAGTAACATTTGGTCTTCTTAGTATTTCCAAATTTAATACCGAAGTCATTTTAATGTGGGGATATCGCGAGAAGAATGGTTTGGCAAGAGAAGGAATACTTCTAAATAAGAACTCTACATTTCTGGCTAAGCTTGGTAGTAGAACATGCTATCTAAACCCTTGAATTTCTGGGAGGCTTGGAGTTTCCCTCTGGTGACTCACACACGTTTAATAGAATAAAGTAAGAAATTCATCAAAATTAACTTTGCTGTTGTTTTTAGCTGGGCTCTGTACAGTTCAACATAGAACATACAACAGTATCCATGACAATAATTGTTCCTACCTCTAGATGTAGTTTTAACACCATAATTGCTGTTTCAGGTTTAAAACTTCTAGCTGGGTGAATGCATCTTTCTACACAGAGGGATCTTTACCCTGCTCTCAAGTCCCCTGTCCCACCATTCACAGTATAACCACATTCACGTCAGTTAAAATATCGTAACAAATCTGGTGTTTACTTAGAGCAAAAGATGTAGTTTAAGTGGGCATGAAACACTTCAGAGCCCCGCAGAATGGGAAACGTGGCAGGCATCTTACATGACTTCAGAGATGCTTTCACTCCTGCATCATTTGCGCTGGGGAAGCTTCACTGTAAGTCAGGAAAAAGCAAACCTAAGTATGAATCGCCGTGGACAGAATGACCCTAAGCAACAAGAGAGTCCCCAAACTAAATACAATTCACTTCACTGTTTCAAAGTACCATTAAGATGCAGAATTAGAAACATCCATTTGTTGTTCTTTTTATAGCACAGCCAAGTGACTTGGAATTTTAGCTTGTCCCTGCCAAGGATTGCTCAATTTTGAACAAAAAGTCCTCCACTATAATGTTAAAAAAGCACCAGCCATCAATTGAATGCTAATCTTTATATTCTGTGATACATTACTCCAAGAATGCTACCATTAAAAAATGTGAATTCTATTTTTCATAAGTGATGGATTATCGTACCAAGCTGTGTATTTTCCAGTAAAGTGTCCTTTTATTTGTCCTATGTGATTACTAGTTTGTGGAAGTATGTGTGGGGTCATTTTAGTGCTGTGGGAAAATGGAGAACTCTTCTGTTAAAATCAGTAGTGAAATCAGAAGCAAACTATGCTCTGATCATCATAGGCATGTGTTTAAATATTGCTTTCCTTAATTGGCTATGTTCTATTTACTTAAAATGAACAATTTGGCAAGTTTTTCTCCCTTGACAACAGCAAAGCGTAAACCATTTTATAAGTTTGGCTGTTAAAATCAGATTTGTAATGTAAACCACAGTATTCCAGGGTTGTTACTGTTGCTTAACCAGTTTTTTTTCGCTTGCCATTGTTTCATAATTGTCCACCTTTAAATATTCTCGTGCTGTTTATAACGTATGCAAAACTTCTTGCTACAAAATAGCCCAATAATATTGACAATAGTTTTCTTTTTGCTCTGTCTCTCTTCCCCTGGTTTCCCTATGTGAAGATCACGGCATTGCAGGGGAGAATCAGTCTGGAAGGGGAGGTCAGGGAGCATCTCTCTAACCGCAGCTAAACTATCCAGGGTACTATTTAGAAATCCTCTCGAAGGGACAAGGGACCAATTCCTGCAAGTTCAGCTTGTGGACAACACTGTGTTTTGGTGGATTTATTTATTTCTTTTCAAGAGAAGACGGAAAGCTATTCTTTCCTCAGAAAGCAGAAGCCTCCTCCCGCAGCCGGAGGTCCGTGCCGGGGAAGGCTGTACCGCTCTGGCCGCCTCATTTCCCTGCTCAGCGTCTGGGGAATGGGCAGGGTGAGAGAGCCCAGGACACAGAATAAGGGTTTTTCAAGGGTGGTGAGGCTCAGGTGATTTGTTAGGAAAATTTACAAATCTTCTTGTTTGGGGAAAACTTTGGAGAAGGTCTTCCCATGGCATTAGTGCTGCTTCTGGAGCATCCGGCTTTCAGTGTTGAGTTTCTCCTTCCGACTAATACTGCCTATTCCGATAGCTATGGTGGTGCCCTGTAAGCACCTCAGCAGAGAAAAAGTTAAATGTATGCCTTTGAAACTTCCTCCAGGGGATTTTGTGCAGCTGGGTTCTATGTCTTTTTGACACAGAGCAGGAATAAATTGAGCTCAAAATGTTTCTCTGTTTGGTAAATGCCTTCATATAATAAAATATAATCATTAGGACAGGAATACTTTTCTTTCCATAAATTAATGCATCTTGCACACATTTCATGGCGTATAGCCATGTTTTCTGTAACTGCATTAAGTATATATATAACGCTTAATCCATCTTGGCAAGAGAATTCAGACCTTCACTAGTGGTGTGGCCATCCATCCCTGCTCATAACAAGTAGTATATAGCTAATAGTGCGTAGCACGCTTTGAGTCCAGAGTTCTAGTTGAAAAATCATCCATGTGAAACTTGTGGGGTACGTGAACATTTCATGAGTAAACTGGTCACCATCCAAATACTTACAGGCAATAAATAATACAAGTCCGTGAATAACCAGCAGAGTGAACTCATCGTGTTTGCTCACAGAAGTATTAATCAGATGTTTTGTACTATCCAACCAGCTACACTGCTGACCTACCGCATGATTTTACTGGAGTGGCTATGGCCATTATTTTCAAAGGATGTTTGAGCAGACTACTATTAGTTCAAAAATATCATTTCACTGAAGCTTTTTCTTGTTATTTCCTTTAGTTTTCAGACTGAACTACAGTGCCTCTGACACAAATGACAGAAACAGAGTTAAAAGCAGATTAAAGAAGTTCATCTCCCGAAGACCCTCCTTGAAAACACTGCAAGAAAAGGGACTTATTAAAGGTGTGTTTGGTCTTATATAATTTTTTTGGAGTAAAAAGTAAAAATTCACAAATGAATCTTTTTCATTCTCGGTTAAATGAATAAGTGCGTGGGACAAATACTCCTTAGATGTGGTTTTGTTGCTGTATCTCACAAAATTTATACTGCTGAACTGTAAAGAAAAAATCGACGTATGGTTACATCTATCTCTGTGCTACCTGAGTACAGCTTCAAATCTTCTGCTTTGGTGTGCATGTGGTAGAAATCCCCCCGCTTAACACAGACAGTCACCACGCACATCATTGCAAATCAACATGCTGCACAACCCCATTTCTTTTGAAGAAAAGAATATTTATATTTTAGAATCTGAAATAGGAACTTCAGATGCTGTGCTGACTAATATGTTTTCTAGGGTAGGCTGGAATAGTTTCTGCTGTCTTCTCTCATTATTTTTCTAACTTGCCAACAAAATATATTTTTAAAAATTTAAAATACGTGCCAGTGAATAATAAATGCTTTCGATCTTTTTTGACTTTTTCCTACTCCAGTTTCTTGCTAAGTTGGTCAGCCATCACTTTCACATATCCTTTAAAAATTGTTTCTTTGATAAAACGCGTTTGTTAGTTTATCCAAGGAGTAAGTGTTTTGCTAAGAAGCTGGTAGTTAACTTGAAGGCAGTAGCTTTCTGACCACTAATAATCAAGCAAAGCCATGTTTTCAAATATTGTCTGGAATAATGCTTTAAAAATTTACACACTCCCAAATTATTATGTGTGAAACCCACAACTGCACATGCAAATTGACTAGAAAGAGGCATTCTGCCAGCGGCCCCTGTCAATCTCTGGAGTGTGTTTTCCAGTGGTGTGTCAAAAATGGCAAGGGTTTTGCTAGTGTGTATTAAACTTGTCTGTCCTGAGCCAAGAGATTGACCCCAGCCAGCAAAAGCTAAAGCAGCCACAAGAGTTAAACCCCAGCTGGGCCCATGTCTGAAGAGGAGGAGGAGATTTTATGAATTAAGTTCTTATGTTTTAGATACATGCAGAAATGTTCAGTGCAATGTTGCTTAACTGCAAGGAAGTCTTCATTGTATGAAATCATTATGTGCCTTAGTGATGGGCTTCTGCTTCTAACTGCTACAGAAACTTTAAAAAAAAGCCACTTATACGTAAATATGTATATTTACTTATACGTAAATTCGCACACCAAACTTTCAGGGTCTGTCCTTACACGTTCATAGTATCTGATTTCAATACATTGGAGGCTTTTGCCTCTTTGAAGTACTCTGTGGGTTGAGGGTGGGATTTGAATGCATCGTATTAGTTTGTTTCAGTTATTACAGTAATAGAGTAGTAATTTATAGCCTTTTAATTTCTGGATTTAAGGGGGGGAGTTAGTTTAATAAAGTGTGGCTGATGAATCTCCTGCGGTGTTACATAGGGATCAGATGTGATCCCTGCTAACAAATCCAGATTCATTAGCATAACTCAAATCCACCCTCTAATATATCTCTCTAGGAAAGCCAGATGAATTTGGTTTTGGCTACAGTTGCATTAAGCTCTTGATTCATAAATATAGTTTGGTTCTACCTGGGATAGGTAGGTATTCTTCCCTGGATAACGAAGATGCATGATCTGTGACATAGTAATTCAGAATCGGTACCCAGCACAGTTTTATTACCAAACCAATGTTACCATGAAGAAAACATGTTAGTTATCGACCATGAAGTTTCATTAGGATTAGGTTTTGGCCATGCAAATGAGGCAGGATTCGTTAACGCGGCTTAATTCCAATCTACGGTAAGTCTATGTGAAATGCTCATTTGATAAGGTTCCTTCATTGTCTTCACCAGAGTTTATCCCTTAATCTGTTAAAATGTTATGAAAATGCAGTTGCAGTGCTTATACAGAGCCCACTTTTAAATGTTAATTTTTAGGCTCACATTAGAATATTTTATATCACAAAATGCAACCATCCAGATTAAAAATCAAAAGCTTGCCAAATTTTGCATTACAAGATGCATCTATTTATTTTTCTAAAGGTGACTTAAATGGTTGCAGAAACCTCTCAAAACTATTTATTTGCTCGTTTCTTAAGGGAAAAAATGTTAACCAATTTTTACAAGAAAAAATTCCTCCAGCTCTGAGAACACGCATACTAACTTTTATCCCATAGGGAAATACTTCTGTCAGAATTGTAAATCCCTTAAAATAGGGGCTCGTAATAAAAGTGTGTCTAAAGCCTTGCAGGATATCTCGGTACCGAATTTCTGACAAAGAGCTGTTCTGTGTGCTAGTGAAGAATTGATATAAATATCTGTGAGGCGTGTGGTGTTAATTACTCCAATGCAGTGGCACTGTAGGTGCTGTGAAAACCTTCACTTTTCATCAAGTGCTATTCATATTTGCCAGGGGCACTATAAAGCTCTCAAATCTATATTGATTTTTTACATTGTATGTCACATTGGAACCAAAACTCCAATAAATTTAACACGTAAATTATAGTCATGAGTAAATACATTTTAAGGTGGTAAGTTCACTTAAACACAGTTCTGTGCTTTGTTAGTCACTGATGTGTACACACTTGGCCAGAAGACTCGATGCATTTCTCCGCATTAACCAAATTTGGGAATACAGACTTCAAAATTAAATAGCAGTTTGATCTCCTGGGGTACTTTGTTCTGCCAACACTGTTATCAGAAAATCTAGAAATTATGTGATTGTCATTTAACTCTTAACGAAACTTTGTTTCTTAGGATGTAACAAATACCCATGTAGAAAATAAAATAGGCAGTTAACAAATGAAAAGAGTAAGAAGTAGGAGGATAATAATCAGACAAGGGAATGTGGCAGACCAACATGTAAATGTTAGTTGCATGTTGATTTGAAAATGAAGACGCGCCGATGCTTTACATGACAAAAAGTTATTTTTGTCATCGCTGTCCCATTCGCTTTTTAGTCCTTTGCATAAAAGAAGCCAGAATGGGAACAGCACATTGGCTCCATTCATTGCGATGGGCTGGTGACTGGGGCTTTTCATGCTCCAGCGAGAGCTCTAATGAAGATCGTCAGTCCTCCTCCGTCCATCTCACTCATGCTTATGCAAAACGTCTTTGGTCTAGAAGCATTTTTAATCATTTTTAAGCTGATGTGTAATACAGGATTTTTATGGAATATGCATGTGTCTATATGCACACTTCTGTTCGTGGATATCCGCGCATGCACACACACACTAGAAATATTAAGAGGCATGTTCCATGTCTGCCATTTTAACAGTGTTATTTCAGGAATAACTGTGTTCAAATTTATATGCTAGGGCAGGGGTCTTCAGTTCCTCGGGATTGAAATATTCTCAGAATTTACAGAATCTGCACTAATATGCTAGAAAAATAATATATAAATCTTCTCTTTTAAAACTACTTTATAGTCTATAATTGAACTTTGATCTTTATGTTTGAGCTTTGTCATGATTTAATATTACCCAAAATGAATTGCCAACCTTCAACTTGATATTGGCCTGCTAACTTCCTGATTTCTGAGCCTTTCTAGTCCAGAAAAAGAATAATGTTTCTGTGAAACCGTGATTTTAAAGCTATGGTGGTTGCGTTGGTAATAGACTATCACAAAATACACTTTCAGTAAATGGTAAAAAAGCATGAGTAACAACTTAATATAAATGACACTGTGGGAAATGAGGAAAATGCCGCTGGCAAGAAATTAAACTAGGTTTTTTTGGGGTAGGTTTTTTTTTCCCCCCCAAAAAAACTAGACACCGAAGGAACTTCATTGATTTTATTTCTTAAGTTACATTAAGGCAAAAACCAAAACAGCATAAAAATTGGAATGGTTACAACTGTTTCAAGATGAAAATAAAAGCCACTCAATTGCTAGTGAAAGGAACTAGCTGTGATTTGGCTTGATAGGCTACGGAACAGGGCTCAGCATATGTTGGTGGCTGTGCAGATAGCAGCACAGAGATCACCAACCATTTTATTTCCAGACAAGGGAAAATGTCTCATATGTCCCTGTGGACCTTGGAGCAGTTCAATGTAAAGAGTGTAACACTCATGAGAAGTCCAAAAGAGTAGATTAAGACCTACCTATAGTATGTTCTGTAATTCTTCTTTAGCAAGTGATCTGGTGTCCATTTCCTAACTTAGGGAAAGTTAGGAAA
The DNA here is from genome assembly GCF_000687285.1 of Phaethon lepturus. Classification (NCBI taxonomy): domain Eukaryota; kingdom Metazoa; phylum Chordata; class Aves; order Phaethontiformes; family Phaethontidae; genus Phaethon; species Phaethon lepturus. The sequence goes on from NW_010555752.1 coordinate 50,735, forward strand.
TATTTCCTTTGACTTGCAAGGGTATTTCTTTCTTTCCGTAACCATTACATGGACTTTTGGAAGTACGTTTTCCAACCCTGTGGATAGCCAAACACCGGACAGAGTGATTTTCTCCTTTGACATGATGGTCAGAAATAATTCAGATAATTTTAAAATATCTCTTTTTCGGAGATCTGTTTTGAGGACTACAAAACAGACTCACTCTCTTTGCATTCAAACGAGCTCTTGTCCCCAGTAAAACACCATCATTTCTTAAAAGAGACCAGTGTCTGCAGTACCCTCTATTTTCCCTTTTCCTGAGAATGTGAAACAAATCTGGTAGCTCATATGCCACTTAATAGTAACTGTTCACAAATGTAATTTTTTTTTTAAATTGATGACCACCACAGATCAACGCTATATAGTAAATCTCCAAGTTAAAAGGACTGGCAAGATGCCCAGCTAGCATAAATCAGGGGAGCTCCATTGACAACCTCTCTGACTTCAGTAAGCTGAGGACCTGGCCCACTTAATGTAAAAGCGTCGTTGCATTATTTGGAGCCCCAGCCTGGGATCAGCATTATTTTAGTGTCTGACTTAATATTTCAACTCTACAGATTGAGCAGCTAGAAGCAACCTTTCAGAACACGGCCCTTTCCAACCACCTCCCTTCCCCTCCAAAAAATTCAGTGCCATGGTACCTACTGTTCTGCCTTCTCTCTGGACATTCCTCTCTTATTTTGCCTTTTCCTTCTCTGTTCCCTTTTTCCCTACCAACGTTCAAACACATATAAAGAAAACAAACAACTTAGATGTTGATACAAAACTCTAGTGGTCCAGCAGTTCCAATCCAAATGTAGCTCCTGGAAGGCACTGGATTACCTAGATATATTTCATGTTTCTAAAAACTTTGGCATTACACAGTTACACCTTCTCCTCTTATGTCAGAATTTAAGCTTCTGCCTGAGAAATGGGAATATTAGCCATGCTCTTCCCTGTTTTTTTAATAAAAAACACTGAAGTATGAGTTCCTTCCAAGTGTGGCCACATCTCATCCATGGACACCAAAACCGGTTAAACAATGACATTCTCAGTGAGGATGTGGCTTTAGTGATTTTGTTTTAATTGTTTCTTTTCCAGAAGTATTGTCTCCCACAGACTAGATTTCTGCAGCTCAGAATTAGTGGCTTTGCTGCAGCCTGCGAGAGCTACTCGAAAAAAGTAGCTCTGTCAGGCTCAGGGAAAACTTGAAGCTCACCAGAACGAGCAATTCATTGCAGCTGTAATCATCATTTTATATTATACAACTTGCGAATGTCCATTCTCTCCTCTGCTGGTCTCTCATTTTACATCCATGTGCGAAGCTGTCACACACCCCACCATCTTAAATAGAAAGTTTAATGCACAGATATCAGGGATGTGTAATGTAAACCATACCACCAAACATATTATGAATATATTGCTCTTCTTAAAAATGCTTGTTGGTTTTTCATACTACAGTATTGACTAACTGTCTGTGTTTGATGTATGGTTTACCAGCCTGATGTAGACTTATGGTTAGAGCTTAACTTGTTAGTTCTGCTTTTGCAGCCAATTCAGAATAACTACAGATGCCCCAAGATATTAAAATTGACTGCTCAAATGGACTCAGTGTGGGAGTTTCATTGGTTTTAAATTGATAACAGCTGAAAGAGTGAATGATTAAAGCTGTATATGGGCATAGTATGCAGCTCCTTTGTACAAGCTCTTGTGAACAGAATCCACTGTATGGGAATTGCCTTTGTTCTAATAAAAGATATTTCTGAACAATTGTTAGTTTAAATTTTTAAATGATGAAACAAGAGCATTTCAGGAGCCTATAGAGGAAATAATTCCTGAGAAACTGGAATAAATCTGAGAAGATAAAGTGGATATCTATTCAGAGGGGAGCATTTAAAGTTAAGTAGCATTCCATAAGGTGGTAATTGTGTCTATTTCCCAGGCATTTGAGTTAAATAAGTTGGATAGGAAACATAAACCGTCATAACAGGAGGTTGGGAATGTTGTGTACATCTTTTATTTTTTTTTCCCCCCAAGTCATAAAAGATGAAGTTTTGAAGTGCCTTATCACAAATAAATCAAACAAAGAGTTTTTTGCCTCTTTTATCCCTTTGGAAGAAGTTCTTATTTTTTGAAAAAGTGTCCTGGATAGCTTTCCCTTAAACTAATTTTAAAATATATACACACACCTATAACGGACTAAGAAAATAATATTTTAATCTGAGTTACACATAAATCTAGTTAAAAAAAATAGTAATTTGCCATTCCTATAATTCCTTGTTTTCAACATACTGCACAAAGGAATCTTAACAGAGTTTTCCTGAACTATGCCCGTGCCCTCTAAGAGTGTAAATATGGCAGTGTAACTACTGCCATTCCCATGTTTATGTACAGAAACAGATCCAGAAAAAAAATCAATGGAGTAGAGAGAGTCATGGAGTTTGCGCTTCAGGAGTACCCAGAATTCCAAGTATTTGGGTGACTCTTGAGATCATGTACTTAAAAATACTCATGAATTTCTAGAAGGGGGAAAAAATCTCCAAAGCAGTTCTGTGTTGTCATTTTACCATAGTCTCTTTTGATGTCCAGCAACTACTAATGCTGATTTGCTGCCCCTTCCATTCAAGACAAAAAAAATCCTGAATGCCTGTTTTCTAAAGATGAGGTGTTTCAACGCTTAACTGCAGGCTACAGAATGTGACTATATCCGTATACTGAAAGATGTATAACATGAGGTTAAACATTTTGCTAAAGATACAGAACCTGCACCCAGAAAAGAAGTAATGGGCTAGGTGAGAATTGCAAAACAGTTTCCAGCCTTTTCGGAATTTCCTCGCAGGAATACCAAGTATTCTCTATTCATACTGGGGATTAAAAAAGTAACTGCAAACTAGTGTTGGAAGTTGGTTATAAAGTAGTTATAATAGGCAAGACGCTGAACATCCGTGCATTAATTTTCTTTCAGTTCCTCATGTATTGTCATCCAAACACAGTGCAGTTCTTTGCCTGTTTTTCTTCTGAAATTGTTTACAAGTGTCTTTGTCCACTAAATAAGATTCATTTTTACTTCTTTTTAACATAATTTATGTTGGACACCATTCCATATTATGCAAAGAATTTGACAGGTCTCTGCTAAAATTTTAAAAAACAATTAAGATGTCAAAAGAGGAAGTGCTAGTACATTTTAATCATAAATCTCTGTATATATAATTACCACTGAAGGCAGCTATAAATGTTTTATGAAGAAAATGTAACCAGACTGTGCTTTGTCAGAAACATAACCCCAAAACATGTAACAGACTGTTCGCTAATGCTTAGCGCCACACATGCACACAACCTTCCTCGGTGTAGTTCTGTGAACCCAGTCCTCCATCCCTTCTGCATCCGAAACTCCGACTAACTTAAATTCAGCCTTTGATGTACTCTACCAGAATGCAGATCACATGCATTGGGAGGTGCTGGAATAAACTTCCCACATACATATCAAGAAGTCCAAACCATCCCATGTACCCCACCGTGTTTCCCTGATTGTTCCTTACTCTTGGGGTATTAGGAAGGAAAAGGCAATTGAGTTGCTCTTGAAATCTAATCTTAGTAAGAAATAGTAGTGATTAATGATAGGAAAGCAAAGCTTTCCAAAGCAGAAAACAAACAAATGTTTTTTTGCCTGTTAGTGAGACAAAGGTGCGCTGCTTGGAGGAAGAAGCACTCAAAACTGATTGTGGTGGAAGGTGGTGGGACTGACTAAGGAGGAAATATCCAGTGCCGTGGGAGCTGTAGAGGACAGCAGGAGCTCCTGCTGTTCTGCAAGTGAGCGTGCTTGTTGGGTTTGATGTTCAGAGCCCAGGCTTGTGCTAGCACCCGTCAGTTATCTACGCAAAAGTTTTCAAAGCCTCTACACCAATTTCCAACTTGTAGTACTATGTTGAAATGCTATATACCCAAAGACTGTCTCTTCGGGTAAATGATGACAGTACACTCCTATTGTTTGAGCATTTAACTGGCTCCTATTGAGTAGTTTCTCTCATCTGTTTGATTCATTTTGATTCTAGCTGACAACATCCCCATTACTGATTGCTCTCTTCATAATTTCTCAAACACAGAGAGTAGAAATGAGGTAGAGGAAGCTAATTAGTAATCTGAAGAGTTCAACCTGCTTATACAAATCAACATAAAGATCAACATTCCAAGTTGATCAAAATTTTAAAATCATAAAAACTAAAATAGCATTATCTCGTTAAATGCTTATTCATCAATGAAAGAACACAGATCATAAATTAAAATTGGTGTAAGATACGCAATCCTCATCAAACAACATCTAGTACCTTCTATTTTTTAAACAGGCCATGTGATGACAAATACCCTCCTGTAAAGATGAGATGAAATTGTACTAAGTCTTAATGATGCAAAGTAACGAAGCCCTGGCATTCTTACGGTGCTCTATGACAAGAGTGCAACTCTGTGCAATATGAGTTTCAAGGCTGGACCGTCAGTTAATATCATGCAAGATTTTGGATTCAACAAGATATCGAGCTGTATCTCTAAAATGGCTTTCACTCTTTTGCAGTAGGTTCAAGCAAACTCCAGAGACCTCCAAGCATTAGAAGGGTCGAGGTCAATGTCTAAATGGCAACTGAGGCTTGAGCCTGGAGGACCTATGCAAGTCCTACGGGCAGCAGGTAGTGAGAGGTTTGGTTCTGCGACAGAAGGTAACAACCCCTAGGACTCAGAAAGGATTTCCTTCCAACTTTGTCTCTCCATCTTTGAATTTTTAATTAATATGCAAACTCAGAAGAGAGAAAAATCCCACTACTAATAATATGCCTTAATATATTTTCCTCTTTTTTTCCAAATGTAGATCAAATTTTTGGGTCCCATTTGCACTTGGTTTGTGAGCACGAGAAATCTACAGTCCCTCAGTTTGTAAGACTGTGTATAAAAGCTGTTGAAAGAAGAGGTGAGTACCTTAATATTTAACACAATTTTTTTTCCCTATTTGTAATCAAAACTCTGCTCGAATTGCCAGGATAGGCAGGCAGTTCAATTTATGATATAGTTATGAACTGAACTACATCACATTCTGTATCTTCATTTTCTTTATATGATAAGACACTAATAGAACCCATTCGTGCTGATTATTCCTTATATTTTGTTTGACATGTTGTTGTTTTAGTCTTTCTCTGGGTAAGCAAATGCTAAACGTCAATAAAATGTCAGTAACTTTCATTCTGAACTCTCCAGTGAGCATAATGCCAATACTTTTTCCTAAATCCTGAACTGTATTTAACCAAAATAAATGTTGTTCTAGTGTGACCATATTTTTTTTTTAATATGTGCAGGTGTCTAATTTTTACAGTTATTTTAACAAGCCATAATATTGTAAGAATATTGGAATGAGTATTCATACTCATTAAAAGTTTTGATTAATTTAATAAGAAGGATTTCATGGTATAAAAAGATGTGCTTAACACCGTTGCCTGCCTTCCTCTCTTCAGAGTGTATCTTCTCTCATTGAAGGTCATTTTCTTTGGAAGGTACATGCTGTAGATGCAGAATCTTAAAATGTATTGTATAAAAATGTGAGGCTTCATCACCATCTGTTACAAGTTTACAACTTGTTCCAGGGATCTGGGGAAACATATATCTTGCAAAAGATAGAAAATTTATTTTCAGAATAAGGCTGGGTGAACCCATTGTCACTGCCATATACTGGAGTCTCAGAACAAGAGAACCAATGAAAAATAAAAAGATACTTAGACCGTTAACCACAAAGGAAAAAGCTATTTTAATTCCATCATTGTTACCTGGTTTTATAGTGAAAGGTGCAATAAAACTACCCTGGAGTTTCAAACTCTGAGAAATTCATGCTTTAATTATACAGCAAAGAGAGCATTGGGATATTATTATTCCCAGAATGATTGGCAGGAAGTCAGAGACTAACAAAGTGGAGATCGTTCAGTAGGGGGAGATAGTAGCATTGGTTTTTTGGAGGAAGGCTGGAGGCTGGATAAAGAAAGAGACAAAGAAAGGGGAGAAATGTGTGAAGTGACTATTAATAGAGGAGGAATTGTGAAGAGAAATTCAGACGTGAAAAGGAAAGGCAGAGATTAGATTATAAAAATGCCACGCCATGCAGAACATGTCTAATTGACTGGTTACAATCTTTGCACAGGTTCTTCAAAAGATGCACTAGATATTTCATAGATGTTTTGTGGTATCTGACCACTCCTCCAGGAGAAGTGAGGCCAGAGGTCTCTGCAATGTTTAACTGTAATAGAAAAATCCAAGAAACGTAATTAGATGTTTATTGTCTGTGTGATTATCAGAGAAACGTTGATGGAAGAAAATGAAAATATCACTGTTTCTTCAGAGGAGTCCATCTTTCGGAGTTTTGCATTATTGTTCTCACGTTTCCTTCAAACTTGTTGTGACTTCAGAGAAGTCTACCCCTTTTAGTTAGTCTGGTATGTAAATAAAAGCTAATCATATGGCGTGAGATAAAACTTCATTTTATCGCTGTATTTATGAGTTTGTATTTGATATACAGGTTTTTTTTCTATTATTATTTTCTTGGATTAAGATGCTTGCATTTATTCACATTCTATTTACTCAAAGTGTTGTTTTTGCTAAGTTCTGGCATAAACTATCTCAGGACAGCAGTAATTTATGTGAAGCTAAGTCCAATGTTTATGCAAGCTTCTGATGACATTTTATACCGGGGTTGGTATTAGGAAGCAGTATGTGGAGGTGCCAAGTCTCCCGGCATGGCTGAGACTCAACAGATCTGAAGCCCTCCTCTTAATGGCCAGATATGCCTCCAGCCAAGATACTCAACTGCAGAGTCATGGGAAATACTTATGTACCAATTATGGGAAAGGCACATTTAATGAAAACTGTATGTTTACTTTCATAGTCTTAGTAAGATGGCCTAGATACTCAGTACAGCTGGCATACTGGCTGTTGTAAAAAAGCTTTTTTTCCTATTTAGAAAATATATCATCTACATACTGTAACTGTACCAAAAATGTTACTTGCGTGCTTCATTTCAGATAAAGGATTATTAGGAAAAAAGACCATAAGAGACTAACCCTAAGTGTTAGAAAACATTCGTACTTTGCTGAATGGTTGTGTTCTTATTTATAAGCTCATGGCTTTAATTATTATTTACCTATTGATTTTCTATTTGTTTTTCTGATTTTTAAAACATTATCGCTGTGCACAGAAAGAAAGTCTAGCAGTGATCTGAATAAACCATATTAATTAATACATTTTCCTGTGTAGATGAGGTTACGTACAATATCCAACTGTGGTAATATTCTCCCACAGATTAAAAATGTAGAGGGTGTCATTAACTTTTGGCAGGGTTTCCTGTTTAGTTTTTTATTTTTAAATGAATATCTACATTGAAATCAAAGGAATTATTCTGAAATTACTTTGCTGCAACTTAGATCGGGTTTTGGTCATTTATCCCCCAGGCTACTGTTAGCTTATTCACCATTTCAGGACAAGGGTGCTTTATAAGGTCTGGTCTAAAAATTCTCACACAATAATGCATATTTATCTGTCTGGCCAGGATTCACTTGTTCAAGAGTGAATTCCATTTTTTCAGCCTCGTCTGTTGTTTTTAGTTATTGAAATAGGACTAGGAAGGAGAAGGTCTTTCTACATTTACTCAGCCATCTTACAGAACTGGTAGTGGACTTTCATAAGGAGAGTCAATAAAAATGTGCCCGTTCTTGTAAACTTGCAAGGCAGTTGTGACATTTAATACATTTTTTTTTTATCAAGCTCAGTTTTTTTCTTCATTCTTCCTGTACTATTTATTCATCCATAATTTTTGATTAACAGCTTGTCCCGAGTATTTAGCTATACAGACCTGTGCCACTGAAGCCAATAGTAACTATGCAAAGAGCGTTGTACCCTTGGTATCTAATGCAACGTTTCCTAAATAGGAAACAGCTCCCACATATATGATGTGATCCAGTGAGGATAAGAGAATAATTCTGTACCGTGCAGTGATCACACTGAAGAAATACAGTGGCTGCTGAAACATTTCTAGTGTTTCTTCACTTTCTGCTTTCTCAGGGACTTGGAGGGAAAGTTTCTGATGGAACAGTGTATTCCTTGTTTTTTCTGTGTAGGCTTTTACTTTGCCATCAACATCTACTTTTGGATGAACCTCAGGCTTTTCTGAGGCTATCGGTTGACCTGCCTTTTTCAATCTGTATTCCACGCTCTTTCTTCTCCCCAGAAAGTCTCTGATAGGTAACCCCAACCCTGAGCTGAGCAGTGCAGCAAGGAAAGCCTGGGACAATCCTCCCAGTGTACTATAATTCACATGCTGTGCGCTCCTGCCAAGGGTGGGGCCCATTGCAAGATTTTTGGTGTTTCTAGGCCAGATATTATTTCCAGTCATTTCTTGAGTCTCCTATTTATTTTGTTATCCATGACCCTTTAAAAGTCCTGGCCGGTTTTTTATATAATTTTTTTTTAAATATGTGAAAGGCATGACTAGAACGCATGAAAAAAATAAAAATACCAGTCTGCGTTGTACCTAAACAAAATGCCACCCAGTACTTCTCAAAAAACCCTGGCCGGTTTTTTATATAATTTTTTTTTAAATATGTGAAAGGCATGACTAGAACGCATGAAAAAAATAAAAATACCAGTCTGCGTTGTACCTAAACAAAATGCCACCCAGTACTTCTCATAGTAGAGCTTTATCGTGTGAAAACAGTCCGATACTGACCTCTTTTCCAGGGATGATAATTTGTCTGTGTGTCTAATGACAGAGTAAATGAACACCCCGAGCAGTCAGTATCCGAAACCTATCGAGAGTATCCAGTATAGTTTAGGTTTTGTAAAGAAATACAGTACTAATGCTCCAGGGAAATATAATTTAACTTTCATCTCTCTTTTGAAACGTCCTTCATTTTCTGCCTCCATTCCCAAATCCAAGTTAGTGTTCTCAGATCAGCCTAAATGACTTGAAAAATGGCACTGCAGGCAGCAAGGCTGATGATTACAGGTACCGTTTCCATTCTAAACTGGACATTGCAGACATTGTTTTCTGTTGCTTTTCTTGGAGCACAGGATGCTCTGACAGGAATGATACACAAAATTACATATTTGATTCAATGCCTAAAAGCCACCCTGGGATCCATAACCTTGCTTAAAGATTTAAGAAAGACCTTTAGTCCACTTCTGAGAAGGTTCTTAGCTTAGAAAACTTTATCTTTCAACTTTACTTCTTAGCAGCTGTTATGTTTTTTTGCTGTCGTTTGTTTGACAGGATCCAGTTATAGGTTCCGATGTCTGTTTAAAGAAACAGGGAGGTTGTTGGCTTTAAAATTCCCTTACTGCTTGTGTGTTCAACATTTTCCCAGGCTTTTCTACATAGTTTGCCAAGTAAAGGGACTGACCTTTTGTAGCAAACACTTTTTCATTTCTAAATGCTCACTTTGATTTTTGTCCCATTTTATGCTCATTCCAAACTGTTTACAACCCACTAAAAATGACTGTGAATTATATGTTTGTGTAATGGATTCCTTTTGTGGTTGGAGTGGAATGTTTACTTTGAACAATTAGTTATCTTTGGGCAGATTATAGTGACCTGAAAAAAGAATGGCTAAAATTATTATAGTACCTTAACTATTTCCTTTTGTTATCTTCTCTGTTTGTTCAATGTATTATTTACTGGGTTTCGTTGCTCTGAGCCCCAGTGAACAAATCATCTGAAGTAAGAGCAGTGACAAAAGGTCCCTGTGCAGAGTAGGGCTCTTGGTCTGGGGACTGCTCTGCTGGGGTAGGACCGGGTACGTTAGGGAGACTTCAGAAGTGACCGTTAGGCTGGGTGTGCAGTTTTAAGAAGACAGGGTTTTGAAGGACGTTTTAAGCCTTTGCTCTCTGAAAATCAGGTTTCTTAAAGGTATCCAAAGTTTGGCAGCCCGAAGGACCTAAAACCAAGACTCAATTTGGCTTTAATGTCCATAGCTGTGATTCGATTATGCGTAACGTCATTGCAGAAATACACACAGAGTCTCATACCGCAGAATATTCAGTGTTTAAGGAAGAAAATGTCTTTATGGGCAAAGATAAAGTACCTTATGTGATGTAGTAAAGAAATACAGTCATCCTGATGAAGAGAAATGAAGATAAAAATGGTATTTTAAACTACCTCACCTCCCAAATGCCATGCTGTCCTGTGACAGAAGGTTGTGTCCCTTTCATCAGTTTTATCTCTTAATCTAAAAGCTAAAGTGCAGCTAAAAGCACTTTAAAACCTATTTAGAAAAAAAAAAAAAGAAAAAGAAAGTGATATTTCATTACCTTCTAAATCATATACTGCTTAAAAGGTAGTCAGTATTCTGGTAGTAAGTTTACACAAAGGAGAGTTGCTTATCTTAAGGAGTTAAGCAAAGAGGGAATGAGTTTTAAAAATACGTTGTGTTGTGAATATATTTACCTAGCTAGGAAAAAATGAGTTTTTAAAACAATTTAATGCTATCTCATTTTCTTATGGAAGAAAACACTGCAGCAGAATAGGAAAAAAAAATCCCGAACACCTCCTGAAGCTGGTGACTCCCGTGCTGGGATCACTAACTTTGGTGGGGTGTAGTTAGTGGGTTATAGGAGCCCAGCGAAGATGGCAGAAGACATGAGGCCTGTGCAGCCAAGATATGTATGAACAGCCACTGTTTACAACCTCTAGCAGCTTGCGCGTCTCTACACGCGTTGTAATCCTCCATGTTATTAGATTTTTGTTCAGCAACTTGCTCCGCCAGGGCGTATTCAGCTTAAGCGGTATTTTTTATGTATTTAGTTCCCAAGAATGCTTTAGTCCCTTCCCTGAGGACCTGAAGAAGGCAGCTGGAAAGTACAGGGTAGCTTTGCCGGTGTGCTCACCACTGTCCTGGAGCATCCATTAAACGCAGTGTTCCTGGGCTACTTCCCAGCACGAGTGGACCAAACCCGTCAGCCGGTGGCATAAAGGATTTGTTCTGGCAAGGTTTCCTTGAGAAGAAGGGAAACCCCAGGAGACCAACCTATCCTCTGCACAGGGCAGTTTTATGTTTCTGTCTGAGTGCAAGATTATTCTCCAACAGCACTTGGCCCCTGAATAACCACTGAAATGTATTTTATTTGTGTTTTCTCTTTATGGTATCTTTTAGCATATTTCTATCCTCAGAGCAAGAAACTGTTCCTGAATAGCAGTTTGTTTCCTGCAAGCTCATTCACTGATTTTCAGTACTTATTCTCCTCTGGAAAGGTATTTTCCAAACTTTTTTTTTCCCTCCTCCCAGGCCTACACATGCTTCCTTGCTTACTGTGATATAATTTTACATACTGTTTCCAGTGGCTTTAGAATTCAGTACCCTGAAAGTACAGAGATCATATTGCTCCACCAAATGATCTGAGCTCCCAGTTCTGCTAATTTTGTACTGTTCATTCTTTCCCACTTTGGGATAATCTATTATGCTTGGATCCAGGCACGCACTAAAAGCTAATACTTCCATGAAGAATGTGCGATTTGTACTGTTTAGCTTGTGATGAGATTCCTGAAGTCTTTTATGATTCTATCTTGTTCCAAGGAGGCTTCTGCTCCCAACTTTTATATGCACAGAATTTAAAAAAAAAAAAAAAAAAGGAAACAAAACAAGCTGATAGGAAAAAAAGTTACACATACACACAAATATCCAGCAGTTCAGCAGATAAAGCCTTTTTCCAGGGAATTCTAGTGGGCTGAAGAAAACTGTTTCTGAGGGCATTGAACTATGTTTACTTTAAAGGGGCCAAGAAGCATAAACTTAAACATACAAATGAATGCGATACAAAACAACAAAGTTCTGAGAAAAGTCTTTGCAAGTTTGTGACTGAGTTTTGGGCTTTTTTTTTTTTTTTTTTTTAATTCTTCTTTTGAGTAGAAATGAAGAGTGGTTGAATTTAGTGCAAACATATTGGCAAGCTTTCCTCAACCATTTCTGTCTTCAGGCTCAGGCAATCCCGCTATAGCCACCTTTCTTAGAGTAAGAGCCAGTTAATAGTGTTGTGCAAGGTCCAAGTCAGAATTGGCTCTGAAGGGTATTCACTCTGGGGCCTCTGTGTCTGCTAGAAAGCCACATTCTCAGTTAGAAAAAATATCAAGAAGTGTCAACAGGAAACATCACGGAAGGGCATACAAGACAAATTAGAGAAAAGGAGACAACAGCAGGGAAAAAAAAAAAAAAGAAAGGAAAAAAGCCCCACAATGACAATGCACAAAAGAGCAAATAAATATATATTTTTAAAAATTGAAAGCAGAGATGGTAAGTCAGCTAGACGAAGAAAAAGCCATAAAAAAGGCAGGCATTTGAACCAGTTGCCGTCTTTGTCATAGTTACCTGATACCTGTTTCATTGATTAATCTGTGCCAGAGAAATGTATCCATTTCTATGAAAAAAATGGGGATTTGTATTTTAAACCTTGCCAGTAACAACAAGCAGACACTCAGTGTGCACCAGAGTAACATTTACAATGCCTGGGCCAAATTCATGCCTTGTGTAATTTTATTGCTTTTACTGGAATTACACCAGAGATGAGTTTGGCCTTTTGCCTTTTTCTAGCATTGTATAATATATCTATTAGTGAACATGTAGAAGGAAACAGGGCATTTTGTCTTCAGAATTTTCCATAAAATCTTTTTCAATAGGCTTAATAAATAAAATAAACCACTTAACCTGTGAAATAAAAAAGAATCAAACAACATTTCCTCGATATTAAAATAATGTTAATATACTTTGTAAATCAAGTAGTTGACATTTGTACATGCTGAAACGAAAAGTCTAGAGAAATTTAAAGCCAGCTGACTGTCTCTGGTGCTTACTCTGTGCCAAAGAGAAAATGAAGGTCCTGACATACCCCCTGGTCAGAGTCAGGGAAGCTCACACATGAAGGTGTCCACTTCCTAGGCATGAAAAAGATAAAAAGATAGACACAAAACCCCTCTCTTTTCCTCCTGAATACACCGAGGATGCGAGGCACTATGCCCTGGTACAGTACACATGCCATCACAGACGAGGAGCTGGCAGTATTTCCACTGCAAACCCCATTTAGTCAGACTTTGCAGTTCAGCCGTTAATAGAACACTTTGGGCTAACACTTGACAAAATGAGTCTTGGCCTAGAGGAGATGTTCACACACACACACCAAAAAAAAAGTTAACTCCATTAAGTTCCTTTAGGGGAAAAAAAAGAGGTAGTTGTAGTTTCAGATTCTTTCAACATCTTTCTTGCTTAAAAATGAAGTTACGCTTTTTAAATAAAATTATGAAGGCATAATTCCACATTGTAGACTAATTGCTTTTCCTGTGGAAAAAAAATAAATTACTACAACTACACTATATTTTTTTCAAAAAAGTTTTACAGCAACCGAAGAAAACGCAGTAAAAAAAGTTTTGCTGTCTGTATGCAACACTGTGGGGTCAGTTTGAAAAACCCTGTCTCCTTTTTTCTGACTGCAATTCAAGAGAGCAAATAACTGCAGTTGTAGTTTATTACTTCAATTATTTGCTGTAGCAGCTAGTGTTACATCAATGTTTTAACCATATAATATAGCAGTCTAATGGGATTGATACCTAAGTGGGAGAAATTGTACCAACAGAAAGCTTCAGGAGCAAGGCGGAGGGCAAACTGAGAGGGCAGCTTAAAAAGGAGGCTTTTGTTAAGGTTTTCCCTCCTTTAAGAGAAGATTTTTTAGCTCAGTTTACTCCCCTGAATTTATGAAACGGATATTGTTAGCAATCTAGTAACTGAATTGTCCCTAAATTGGCTGCTGCATGATAAACCCCCAAGGAATTAACAAGTCTTTTAAAGATCTCCCGTCGTATATTCGCTTAGCAGATTGTTTTATTACAGTCGGGATCCTCACGGATCATGGATCTAATTATATAGCAAACCAACCTCTTTTTGTCTTCACGCAGACAAACAATGCTCCCTGGTTTGGGAGGAATGACATATATGTAAATGAGAGCAAAATGTGGCCATTTTGTTTCATAACACAACAGAACCGTATCGCCCGGATCCCGAGCAGCCCCAGCCAGCCCGATCCAGCTCTCTCTGCACGGTTCCTTCACGCACCTATTTTTTTGGTGTCAGAGACGATGCATTTCAAATAACTGAAATTCTTGGGAAACAGGCATTGCTATTAGATGCTGGTTTCTCATGTTTATTCTGCTTCGTAACCGATAGAGGTTTTTGCATTCTATCATTCCTGCTTTCCTGATACCAGCCCCTGTCCACCAAAACAGACGGAGACTTCCCTTTAAGGACCCGAATAGATCTATTTTGTGGTCTATGGTTGCTTCTTACAGCTAAGGAAATGTTTCAGTGTTTTGTTGGATCGGGGCCTTAGGCTTTATATATTTGGATCAGAACTGTAAATATCCAGGTTTTCTCTCAGGATTTTAAAACAAAGAACAAGAACTTGTTAAGTTGCCCAGATTATGGGCTATTTACAGGTAATAGTGAGGCTCTTAAAATCACGATGGACCCCTCCAAACCAAGGGTAAGGTGATGGGTCTTCTCTGAGATGTGTTCACCCAGAAACTAAGAAAGTCCTCAAAAGACAGAAAGAGGTTATTCCATGCTTCTTCCCCTCATCTTCCCCGGAAAAATTTCCCCCCATATTTCAAACCGTATGTTGAGATTTGTCAGTCCTGAACTGACAGTGTGTTACGTGACACAACTCATCAAAGTAGCTGCCACCAAATGGCTTTCCTGTGCCAGCAGTAACCACACAATGGTGCTGGAGGTACCACAGCTTTTTGTTTATTTAGAAATGAAATAATTTTGATGAGTGTATGGTATCAGTTAGCAAGTGTTGAGTTCTTTATGGTGATACTGCTCATGTTGACTTAAATGGAAAACGGATCAGCTCAGAAATCTTTAATAAGAAAAGTTTCTTAGCGTACTTGTAGTGATGCCCTGTGGAGCCACTAGAACTAAAAATCTGTCAGCATACTTGGTAGAAACTTTGTTTCATGGTTCTCTAACTCATATGATTGAGATTAAAGTGAACAAAATCTTGGCACATAGTTTGGCAGTCAAGAAGCATTCCTCTGTTTGTGTGTAGATGTGTGTGTGTGAGACAGAGACGGAGAGAGGGGGAAATTTAGCAGCCACTCGTTTGGTGTTAAATTATCAGGTGTTACATATTTTTAATAAACTTTAGTAGAAAGATAAGATACATCCTCTTCTAACGAACACAGCTTTCGCTTAGCCTATAAACTTAACTTTGAACAAGCTGAGCATCTACTCTAACCACTGAAAACACAATTATTAAAATTCTCAAAAACTGTAAGCCAGACTGAAATCGAAACAGGAAGGTGGAAGGGGGCTCTTTAGGCAATCAGGTTTTCCTGCTTTACCGCTAAAACCGAGGAGCTCACAAAGCACTTTATTTAACGTCCTGATCTATGACCTGCAAGACTATCCCTGCAGCGGTGGCTACTCTCTGGTCATAAATAGCACTGATCCAGTGACAGAGCTTTTTCCGCAGGAGCCCTTCTACCATCACTGAGCAAAGACACAATCTTTTTTGATACTTTGCAAACAGTCACGATATATTGATGTTTGAAAAGTATCTGAATGTGCACACTAGAAATTGTTTACAATGATTTCTTTTATTACCTCTATTGCAGTTGCATTTTTGTATTCTGATGTGTTATACATTAAAAAAAACAAAGAACACAAAGAGCTCAGCATACAGTAAGAGTTTGTGTTAGAAACTTTGCAACTGTCTTGTAAATGTCATTAATAATTACTGGCATTTTCACCAAAGAAGGAAATTAGATACGGAAAACACTGTATGCCAACTTTGCCTTTCCAAGCCTTCAGAAATACCAGAGGGTCTGTGTGAATCCTAGTAAAAGCAATGAGATTGGATTTCTACCTTTGTTACATCATTCCGTGTCACAGTCAGCATTAAGATACAAAGACAATGATTCAAATCAAAATTCTTCCCGTAGCTTCAAATTTTAAAATAATTATCTTGCATGAAAATACCAGATGATACTCATATTTATACATTTACTTCACCCAAAATTCAGCTAACAAATATCCAGTGCATTTTATTGCCAGCAACTAGGTTTTTTTCTCATGAGCAATCAGTATTTTTCTGTATTTCTTGCATGTCTCTGTTGTATTTCAGTTATATTATGTGTATTTCATTGTGATTTTTTTTTTCATATTTCAAAGTAGAAAGCAATTTGTTCCATTTCAGACTATACTTAAGCAGCCTTTTTTCAGGGGTTCCTGTGCAATTCATACACAAGTTATGTG
The DNA here is from genome assembly GCF_000687285.1 of Phaethon lepturus. Classification (NCBI taxonomy): domain Eukaryota; kingdom Metazoa; phylum Chordata; class Aves; order Phaethontiformes; family Phaethontidae; genus Phaethon; species Phaethon lepturus. The sequence goes on from NW_010555752.1 coordinate 67,069, forward strand.
CTATTTTAATGTAGTATACCATGGAACGCATGTCAAAAAATAAAATGAAAACTACAGAGTTGCTTCTGCCAAAAGTAATGAAGTATGTGCTACTCTCTTGAGTTTTGGTACTTGTCACTCTTTGTAACCCAGTTCAGGATTTTTATGGTTTCTGTAGATAGCTTGACTACATTTTTTGCTGAATGTTGCTTTGGTGGTGGTTCAGATTTTGACCAAATTAAATGGAGAAAGAAAAAAAGCTTTTAAGTTACCTGAACCTGTTTGGGGACAGTAAATATAGTGGAAATGATAGGAAAAATAATATATATATAACTGCAGAGTCCTGCAGCTAAGATGGCAAAATAAATGGAAAATAACAATAGGTTTGTGTCATATTGAAATTAATGTTTCCATTTTTTCACCTAGTGCTGCTTAATGTCCCTGTTTCATAACACTAAATATGACTTTTGTTAAAAAAGGAAAATGTTGCTCACTTTAATTAGACTAGAGGTTTATCACACAAAAGAAGGTGTAAGAGCATTCAGTGGAATCCCACGATTTTAATCATTATTGTGTCTTTAAATGTGTGCAATGCACACTGGGAAAGATATTATTAAAGTAGAAGTTGTCTACGTATATACATATACACACACCTTTGTATTATCACATTTATATGTTAGACAGATATGCAATGCTAAGAATTCAGTAAGTTGGTGTTAGATAGCCAATGCATACTTATCTTCCAGTAGAGCCTTTGAGTTTTCCACACAGGCACGGACTGTAACACCCGAAGGTGTCTGATAGTGTGCCTTAGACTAAACAATCTGATTTTTACATGTTTTCTCCCACTGAAAGATAAAAAGCAAATACAACGATAGATGCCTACAATACGATATGAATAAACAAAGACCGTTACCAACTACACACGCGAGCCGAACTCCATTTTTAGCGCACGGTTCTGCACATTCCCTCTGTTAGAAATCCAGAACTTAACTGATCTAATTTTTAACCGTAAGAAACAGATCCAGCCTTCCGAGTTATGCAACGAAACAAGTACTATCAAGTGCCTCGCTGATATTTCTTTAACCGTTGTTGAACTACGGCAGTTAATCTCTGCGTTCGCGTCCGCGTCCCAGCAATGCACACCAGCTGTAGAAAGTGCCCACAGATGGTTAGGTAGGACCCGTTCCTGAAGACAAGACAGATAAGCTTGAGACATCTAAGCTTGAACAGAGCATAGCTTCATGCTGTCAGGTAAAAAATGGATCTGTTATATAGAAGAGTATTGGGCCTCTCTGGACTCCTCAACTATCTCTAAAAAGCCAAGGAATGGTGGAAGAAGCAGCCCTGTGACTTTCAGTTTCCAGCCTAAATATCCCTATTCCACCCTAAATTTCCTGTCCCGGTCACTGTCATTAAAAAAATATAAATCTCTCTGCCAAGCAAAGGCACTACAGTGCAGAAAATGCAAACTCCTTACCCATTTTGGCTGATGATTATGTGTGCCCAAACGCACAGTTCTTCCGCTTCCAACCGCTAAAAGTCCAATAAGCAGCAGTACTAGTCAGGATGGGGAGGTGACATTACTGAGGTCTAATTTAATCTCTCACTATTGTGAAAGACGGGAAAAGATTTGTCCCTACTGTGCACTAAATTCTCTTTAAAATCAGCGTTGGGAGTAGGGGATGTTTGGAGGATTGTATCTGTCCCTTAGCTTTTAACCACAGTTCCTACTGGTGTCAGTGGACCTAACTGCAAGTCCTACACAGTCCTAAGAGGAGAGTTGGACCCCCCAAAGTGCAATTTCCCTTAGTGTTCTGATGTTGCTCAAAAAACATAGGCATGATGGTGGTGATGATGGATCCCCAAATGAAGCACAGTTTAACCAAAGTGGGAGGATTTAGCAAAATGCATAAATTTCTTGTATGCTACTGTCTGTAACAGGCAGATCTTCAGCCAGTTTAGTGAGCATAAGTTACAGCTGGCTTTTGCTGGAATAGTTTATGCTCTTGACCCTCCTCGGTTGTATAGCCAATAGGGAGTTGTCAGGCTACATGTGTTTTTAAACTTCTTTCAGCTAAATCAGAAATCCAAAAGCAAAATACAGCTCTCAGCAGTATCATGTGGAGTTGTGACACTCCCTGGAGGGCTCAGGGTCCATAAACCAATGAATGGATTACAATGAGGCATAAATGTAGTATTTTCATCCATGACAGATATAATCTTGAGCCTGTATTTTTCATGTTACTTAACTCTTTCAGAACGCAATGTGTGACAGAAAACCTCTTACAATGCACATTGCAGTAAATATCAGTCAAGTATGCTTTATTGCTGAGCTCTACATGTTTCCAGAAGTTAACAGGCACAGCTGGGATATAAGAAACGGCAATGTTGTATATATTTCTTGAGCATACAGAATACCTTGGCTCTCTTCTCCCCCACCCACCACACCACATCCCCAGCTGTTCTGATCAAGTCACACAGCGGATGAGTTTTTCCATCGTTAGCTTCTCCTAAAATGACCACCTTTATTCGGGCTTTCATTCTCCCCAAAATAAACGGCATTATCCACAGTGTCGTCACATTCAAATTAAGACTATCACAGCTTATATTGCACGGCCCGGACTAATAGAAGTGGTAACTGGTGGAAGGTGGTAAGCAGCCTGTTGGTAGCTGTAGCTAGCAGAAAATACCCAGTGCCACTAAGAACTGGAAGCTGCTCATCTCTGGGGACGTGAAGCTGGTTATATCCCACCAAGAGAGTAACTTGTGAAGGACCAGTCAGCTTCTGACGATTCCTGATACTCCAGAAAGACTTTTTCGTTAAGCAAGGAAAAATATATATATATTTTTGATAAAGCAGCAGAGAACCCTAGAAATCCTATTTAATTTCAGGCAAGGTACGCATTGGTCAGAACGGACCTACTGACCCGTACGTGAGAAGCGGTAACTGCGGCAAATGAGAGCAAATAGGAGTGGTGAAGGAGGTATTAAAAGAGAAAACAAACAAGCAAACAAAAAAGAAAAAAAAATCACAGAATTAAATACTAATGTGTTACAGAGAGAGAATGGCTATTTCCAAACATTTGGTAATTTCAGATATTATACTGTGGTGCATGAAATAAGACGATGTTATTTCCTTTTCATCTGCCATTCTTTTTGAACGAGTGAGCTGATGGCTGTATCTGAGGTCTGTATTTGGTAGGGGTTTTTCCCCTTTAGCATAAACCTTGTTGATTTAAAAAGTGAACAAAGATGAATCAGGTGGTAAATGTATTCATGTAATCATTTTCATTAATAAGCTGTTATAAATAATAGAGGGAAGGTTTTAAGTGTATAATTTTCTGTAGCACAATTGAGATTTTTCCACATCTTCAGCAGTAAGTTAATTAGAATCACCTGCATTTTCTTGGGCGGACACCAAATGGATTGCAAACAAAAACAGATTAAAATAGCTGTAGCTCATGGCATACAGATGACAAGATTCACAAAGAGGACAATCAGGCAATGAAAACCTCCTCTTTTTCAAACATTTTTAAAGGAAATTCAGCTCTTGTGAGTTGCTGTAAAAAGACGTTTGTAAGTGTTTCGCTGAAAGACTAGAATGGCTTTGTTTCTGATCCCATGATGAGTGAAAGAAATGTTTAAGAAAGATCACTTTACAGAGAGATTCAGACTGAAATGTGATGACTGTGATTCAAGCCAAGCCAAAAATTACAGCTCAGAATTAAAGGGGATGGACGTGGCTTGGGAATCCATTTTCCCACATTCCTGAATCTCAATCATCCCAGCCAATGTTTAAAAGAAAATACAGTGGAAAGCAATGAGGTCACTTTGTTTAGCTGCAAGAAGTGGAACTATCAGGATGGCAAAAGTATATATTGGAGGTAACGGCAAAATTACAGTCAACACGCTGCATGCTCGATGGCCTCATTCAAGACAAATAGCTTCAAAGCTTAGTTTTGTTTCTTCTTACAGGGAGCCTTCTGAGTAAGTCTTGTTGTTCCTGAGGCTTTTAAACCATAAACTTCTTGAATGTCAAAGACAGTGCAACACAATAGAGAAGAACACGAAGGCATAGCAATCTTGATTTAGGCATTAAACAGCAGCCCTGCATAGCAGTGAACTGTGTGCTAGTTTAAATTGCACTTGCTTTGTACTGTCGCTACCCTTATTTATTTGTATATAAATATCTAAGTGGAAATTCTACCATCAAGTGATATGAAACAGAATAAAGTATATCATCCGTCATATTCACTTGTTACTCATTCTTAGTATGTAATGTTCGTATGCAGTGTTGTAATTGCTTCCATTAAACAGTTTCTACAGGGTCTTGAAAACAATAAGATCTTAGTCAAGCTTTTCTCCTTTCATTGCATCTTGAAGTTATTACTGCAAGGAAAAATGAGATTCTCTTTTTATGTAGGAATGCCCCTCATCTTCCTGATATTATTGCAGTCAAACATAGAATTATTTCTTGTTAGCTAATTTCCTAAAGAGATTCACCGAACCTCATGTCAGACACCTCCTATAGAGTCATTTCTTAGCGTGTTAAGAACTAGCACCATTTCTCCTCTCCCTTCTCTCCCCCACTATCTCTGCCTTTACTAAATTCTGATGCAGTGTGGATTTCTACTAATAATAGAATAAAGAAAATCTTGTTCATGCCACCTTGAATTCGGGCTTGTCTGTCACAGGTCCTGCAGCTGGGCAGTGCTGGTCATGAGTCCCGAACCTGTAAATATGTGAAAAGTACCGGTTGAGAGGACATCGCTCCACCCTCTCTTTAATACAAAGCAAGGAAGCATATATTTTGCATTTTGTTTTATTTGCTTCTGTATCAAATACAGTGCTCTACTGGAGATCCTATTTGTAGCGCACAAAGAGGTGCAATCTTTTCCCTTCTTCTCTTTGATATTCCTCTTTCTATAATTCAAAGGATCACATTAGTCCTCTTTGCTACAGCACTGAACTGAGAGATCACGTTCATCTAATTATTTAAAATAACCCTCAAGTCCTTTGTAACCTACATCCAGAGTAGTGGATATACCCTGTGTTTCTCTGTATGAAAATTTATTTTAACCGGACTGTGACCATTTAAAGTGGCAGTTCAGACCTTCTGTAACTTTACTTGTCCTCATCATTATTTAATATCTTCCTGATCTTTGTGTCATCTGCCTACTTTGCCAACAGAGATTTTTTTTTCTTTTCATTGTCCATACCTCTGATAAAGGTATTAGATGGTACTGGACTGAGTGCTCCACTCTTGAGAGTTCTGCCAGTTACGACCTTGTTAACTGATATCTCCCATTAGCTACCACATTTTGAGGTCTGTCATTGAGCCAGTTTTTAATCCATGTAATATATGCCCTGTTAATTCCATAAAATGCAAGTGCTTTAATCAAAATGTCATGTGGTACTAAGTCAAAAGCCTCATGGAAAGCCAAACATACTATTTCAACACCACTGCCTTTATCAGCCAGACCTGTCAAAAAACCAATCCTGTCAAAAAAACAATCCTATCAAAAAATGCAACAAGTTTGCTAGACAAGGCCCTGATTGCCATGAAACTATGCTGGCTGGGATTAATTATATTTTGCTATGAATTATTTGTTCATAGAGTCTTAAATTAATTATTTAAGTAGACTGTCTGGGGCTGAGGTCAGTCTAGCAAGTCTCCAAGTGCATCCCTCTTACTCCTTTTACAATATCAGAATAACTCTCTGCCACTGTTTCCAGCCTTAGTCTTTCCAAGTGTTTCTCCGTATTTTATTTGTAAATGAGAGATAGGTGTACATCATGAGCACCAATAAGTGACAACTGATTTTTTTTACAAGAGTGGTTATCTCTTTGCCTTCAGATTGACTTCTGATTATCACCCACTGTTCAGGCTCTTCCTTGTCTGTCTGGTAGAACTATCTAACATGACATTTGTATGGCACCCACTTCCATGGTAGCTGAGTACCTTCTCTGGACTAGGGATGGGACCTGTTTTCATATCAGATGTTAGCTGGGATGTTGTGTTCAGCCTCATGAATGCAATCCTTTGATGGGAGGAGTACAAGAAGTGGGTAGTTCTGACAATCAAAGCAGAAGTTTTGTTCCAGCAGAGTGGAGCAAATCCCAGTGTCAGCCTCCAGCCCCACTCCCGGAGCGTTGGGACACGCCTAACCCCACCCAACGCAACGCCAAAAAGCAGGATAGAGATGTCAGCAACACTGAAAACCACGCTGAATTCAGATAGTCTTAGGTTCAAAAGGAGCTGGTTCTCGTTTCAAGCCAAGCTGGTCAAGCCGCATACCAGGTTTGCTGGTTCAAGTACCGTCAGCTCACACCACCTCTGCACCGCACTTCATTTTACATCATGTGTCCCTTGTTTGCTCTTAATGCCTCTATGTTTTTTTCTCTCTGTGGTGTAACTCAAATTTGTTTCGTTGTTCTCATTGTTTTCACCCCTGATTTCCATGGCGTCAGACAAAAATTTTTTTTTTTTGCTCCCATATTCACCTGAAACCCTGGGTACCTTTTGCAACCCTATCCAGACACAGTACATTTAATGTCAAATTTTAATATGTCACATTTATTCTTTGCTACTCTTCACGATTTTCCTTTTACTGTCATACGAATATTGATCTTTTTTGTGAAACTTTATTTTTGGTGCATGTTGTTTTGTGTGTGGTGTTTTTCTTATCAGACACATTATCTTGACATCGGTGGTTTTGCTGCATTCATGCATCTCTGGTTCTTTAAATGACTTCATGTCTCACTTCTGTGCCCTTAGTAAATTTTTTAAAAATTGTTTATAAATCAGATATTTTTGGTAAGATGCATACAAAAACAGGAGGAAAGAATTATAGTTTTAGGGAGAACATACCCTGATAATGACCTCTTAAATATTTGTAAAGATAGCCCTGGGCATCTGAGCCCACAAAATAGTTTATAATACAACAGCCTGATTACATAATGATACTTCAGTTTTAAAACGTATGATCTTTCTGTTTATGGGAAGGCATAATAGGCTTCTTTGAAATACAATATTTTTGCCCTGAACATAACTGATTTTAAATGAAAGGACTAACTAAAGAATGCCTTTCTTCAAGTTTGTACTTCACTTTGTTGTTGAATCCAGCACGATGGTTTCTTTTACAAAACTCCTACCAGGCCTGGGGACCACACCTATTTCAGGATATATTAATGGTGAAAGTTTCATGGATTGCTATGCAGGAAGTTACCTAGTACTTTAAACCTAGTTTAAAATGTTATGTTTTAAATTCAAAATATTGTTAAAAAACAGAGAGAGAAGTTTCTGTATATCACACCCCCTGCACATAGAGAATTTCCTTTTATATTCAGTTTGAAGATATTGTCAAATGTAAATTAAGCTTAGGCAGAATGCGGTGTGATTTGGGAAAGGGATTTGTTCTATACAAAAGAAAAGAATTAATGAGAACGTTTCATTCAAGGCAATTCATACAGCATCAGGACTACCTCAACCAATATCAAAATCCAATATTTTAAAACATATGTTTGGATAAATACACTACCTAAGCTCTCATTTTCCCCTTTCTTTTTAATATTTCTCTGCAATACCTGGTTCCAGCTCAGACTGCTACTGGTTATTTCCATTTTGACTAGAAGTAGGAGTGGGAGAAATGCCCGTAAACAAGTGTTCTTCTAAGATCTCCCGTGCAGTTATGCAGAGTGCATATGATGTTCATTATTGTTCGTGTATCTCAACCAAACCTGAGTTCAGTTACCTTTTATCTTTCTCAGCAGGAGTACTTGTATATATTTTTAAATTAAAATAGTTAAATTGTTCCTATAGTTTGGCAGCTAAGCTGATGCATTCTTGAGAAAGTCCCTTTCCTACATTTCTAATACCATTACAAAATTTAGGGTGGAAATAGTGATGTTGTTATCACGCTTTTGACTGTCATTTTTAATTGTGGGTCTATCCTGTTCTCAGGTTCCTCATTAAAACAAACAGAAGCAAAGTTGGAGATCGGGATATAAAGCAAATAAAATACTTGTTCTCCTCAAGGGCAAAATCCAGCAATTCTTCCCTGATAAACCCCACTCCAAAACGCAAGGTCACCCTATGGTGAACAACAGTTGGACTTTATTACAATGACATTTTTTTCTGAAACGTTCTTTACCACTATACTTAAACGCCAGCACCAGATAGGAAACTCTGCAAAGCTTTTGTTTCAACTTGTTCCTTAAGTATTTATAGCCTGTCATGAAGAAACACTGACAGCAGTACAGTGATGTTTTTATTCTTGATAGAGGTGCCCTTAAAAATGAATTTGCTTTGAAAATTGTTCATAGACTCAGGATATTAGAACTATAAAGACATCTCGCTCTCTCTTTTTCTCTCTCTTTCTCTTTTGCGCCTAATTGGATTTCCAAAATAAGTTGTTAACAATCCAGCTAAGATAATGTGGTCATGAAAAGGATGTCCAAATCCACCAATTTGCATTGGTTTGGTTTGGCTTAACTTTCAAAGTTGTTGGAGCAGAAAGTTGATGGCACGTGTACACTATAATTGCCTTGATATTCTTGGATTTTTTTTTTTCTCTCTGCCATATTGTATAGTGTCCAAATGAAATGATAATCAGACCTCATTTCTGGAACAAAGTAAATTTATAACAAGAATAATGCACTTGTATACTCCGGATCATTTTGCAACATGTAATATTCTCCCATTTACAATGTAGTTTGTCATTTTCACTCGATCTGGATAATTTATGTAGGTTCCAAGTTGATACTATTAATGTGACACATTGCTATGCCAGGCAGAGTGACATTCTTGCATTTCCACATATCCAAAAAGGTTAAGAACCAAGCTGAGTTAGATCCAAGCAAAAGTTAACATTCTGTTTTGGGGCTTGTTTGTTTGTTTGTTTTATTTTTCCTCTTTACTTTCTGGTTTAGACTTCAATTTACGTGATGTAACTCTCAATCCCTTACCACAAGAGTCCCACATTCCTATGCTGGGAATTATTCTTGCTCTCTCACTCTCCCCTTACTAAAACAGAATGAGACTCTTCAGATTTAGGATAGAATTGCATTACTTAAACATTTTAGTAATTTCCATTTGCTCATATGTTATATATCCAGTAGATGGATAACTTCCAAGTGTTCTTGATTACCAAATCCTTTTTGATTTCTCTTAAACCTTTTCTTTATCCCTCTCTAACCAAAGGGGATCTTCCTGAAATGAATCATCACCCTCAGTATTATATTGCAGGACACCCACAGGTGCAAGGTAGAAAATTGACTAATAAAAGACATAGCTAAGCAGTGTATAATACAGAATTATTATTCATTTTAGAAATAGATTATTTAATGTAAACCAAATCAGGGTGTTCCTAGCAGAATAGACATAAAATAAAAACTGTATTTTATAAAGAGCGAAAACTAACATGCAAACAAACAAAAGACTTTATTTGGTTTCGGTCTGCATCAAAAGGAAAAGTACATCTTTTAAAATGTTTCAAGATCAGTGAGGAATACCTGCAAGCAGTCGAGTCCACTGGCTATGGCATGCATTTGTCAAGGCACGATGCAAGTATCGTTGAAATATGGACTTGAACCTCAACTCCTTCCTACTTAAGTGTTATTACAACTGGGCTTCAGGGCTTTTAGACTTGTTTTCCCTCTTTCCCGTAACTTCAGTTTTTCCTTTTTCCCCCACCCCAAAATGAGAAAAAAAAAAAAATCTCCCTAAATACATTGTCAGGAAATATTTTGTGAAAATTTTTGGCTTTGACAAATTAGCATTTTCCAAGAGGAAGGCTTTTTTCAGAAATTGCCTGCCAAAAGTTAATTAAAACTTGTGTTCCAAGTGGTGAGGAGCCTTAAAACAACCTGTTTTGTGTAGATTCTCTTAGCTTCTTATGTACTCGCAAGTTTTAAATGTGAAATGACAATGTACAGTTTAGTGTTTTCAATTTTTAAGCACGCAGATTTGGTCATTGTTGCACAACAGCTAATTCTCCTGAGAAAGGAGAGCAGTTCCCATGTGCTTTGAAATGCTACAGCTATGCAACCGGGGCTGGAAGTGCTATTTTAAACAGTCGTATCAGCAGAGCTTGCTGTAGGAGATAATATGTCACAAAAGGGAGTATGACATCTAGTTTCACCTAGAAGATAAACCTTGAGTAGATATGGAGGGAGAAACAAGACTGTCAGGTTGTCCTTGAAAAGAATGGCCTATATTAATGAAGAAATGTACTCCAGGGCATATGCTATTTGGGATAGTTAATTTAATCTTCAAACTTGTCTGATCTGCTATGAAGAATATAGTAAAGAAACGTTAGTTGTGCGTAGTCTCACTCATGTCATGATTTCAGAGTGGGCATCTGGCAGCTTTATTTTCAGAAAGGTCACAGCCTCAGAAATTCACGTCTGAAAAACCCAGACCCCAGCCTGAGAAGTTTCCCCAGCACTATTAATATAAACACCCCACATCTAGGCAGGGCTGGCGTAGCACGGTGCGTATCCCAAACAGCCCTTCCCTACGAGCACTAATCCACTCTCCCCTTCCCGTCACACTCAAACACGCTTGCGGAACCGTATTCTGCTGACAGAATTACAAGATAATTATAGTTAGGTGTTTTGTATTCACTTAAGTTAATCTACCACGTTTATTTTTCATTGTTGTTTTAATCAGGCAGGAGGCACTTCAGTTGTCAGGTGGATTATTTTTCAGTCGTTCACTACACTGCTCTTCTTCATACTTGTTAGGGCACTTCTGGCTTCCTGACAGACGTACAAAGAAAAATACTTATATGATCAAAAATGAACTATGTGTTTCTCTTTCAGGTCTAGATGTTGATGGAATATACAGAGTTAGCGGCAATCTGGCAACAATACAGAAGTTACGATTTGTTGTCAATCAGGGTAAGTGATTCCTCCACCCTGGTAATGTTTTGTTTAGTACTTAACTGTCTCAGATGACAGTATTTCAGAATCTGCTATACATTAGTGGCATAGAATGATGAGCCGTGTTTTGGAAAAGGGAGGAAAGGGAAGGTAGAAAGATATTGCACAGAGGGAAATGTCAGCGAAGAGAGAGGAAAAACAGCAGAGTAAGCAGAGGAAAATAGTAGTTAAACAAGAGATGAGAAACAAACAACAACAAAAAAAAGAAGAAAAGAGGAAATGGATACATGAAATAAGGTGGCAAAAAACAAAGAAGATGTAGAAACTGAAGAATCAAAGTGATGAAAAAAAAAAGATTAAAAAGAAAAATAGCAGATTGTTTGGATGTTGAAAGTTACACAAAACCAAAAGTAGAACAGGGATCCAAAGGAAACCAGCGAAAGAGAAAAAGGTGCTGAAAAGAACTGAAAAGGAAATACTAAAAGTAGCGTACTGGCTCTGTCAAAGTCAGTGGAAGATTTACCACTGCTTTCAAAAAGGCAAAGATTTGAACCCAGGAAACGAGAAGAGGAAAGGTGAATCTTTTGGGGACTCGAGAATCAGAATTAGAACCAACCATTGTGTTACAGTTTTATTTACTGAACATATTTCCACAAATACAAAATAACATTCTTCACAGATGTAACATAAATCAATCTAACATTGACTAATAGGCACTGTTACAGGTGTGGAAGCCGATACTGGTGCTAATTGGGATACATGACAAATACATTCACCTCTCCGAAGAGTTTACTACTCTTGGCAAAGACTAAACATCCCCACATTTAATAGTTTAGCAAATATCATCAATGACGTTGAACCTCCTGGTACTACTTAATTGGAAAATAAAATGAAGCGTCTCAGAAATTAGGAAAAATCCCAAATCTTAAATTGTGTTACAGACTTTATACACTTTTGAATTAATCAGGTATAAACGTGAAGTTGTTGCAGCATTTTCTCCTTCTTTTTATTAACTCTTCTAAAAGTTACTTGGAGACTATTACCAGAACTGTAATTCTGGAAATTCTGTATTGTATGTGTTTTTTCTGGAGATGATAGCTGTTGGAGAACAACTTCTTCAATTAGTTTTGTACTATACATAAACAACGACTTTTGACTCAAAAACTCTCATGAAATTGAGAGATATGAGAGACGTAAAAATATTGCCACCTTCAAGCCTCCATTTACATTTCTAGGGAAGGTTTCAGGGGAGCAGTAGATGTTTGCCACCTTCTCAGCTGCTCCAGATCAGACTTCTCTTCAGCTGAAACTGGAGGATGAACTCCGGTTTATGAAGAATCAATATTTATGCCAGTAAATTCAGCGAGAGTGAATAAATCACCAGCCTCATGCTTTTCACTCATTACTTGGGTTCCCTTGGATTTATAGTTGTTGGGTATTTGTGTGTCGATAATGTAGTCTGCCTTGGCTTTCAAATGACCGAGCACTGTATTTTGTTTGGAGACAAAGAGGCAAAACCAGGATTTTCTTTCCTTCTTCACTGCCTAGAATTTTTTCTCAGGAAAAAAAATGTGCCATAAAAATAATGGTCCTGTCTATCATGTCTCGTGGCATCCAAAGGTTAACGTACTTGAGGTTAAAATTACTGCTCAAGTTTTCACCTAAAACAGATGGGCTCATACTGTAAGGCTACACAGAAGTCTAAGCTGTCTTTCTGCAGCAGAGAGGTACCAGGCACCTTTTTCTTCTGGTTTATACTACTGTGAAAAATGAGTATATCAAGGTGAAGTTAATAGTACATTAAAGCCACTCTGACACTGGCTACTTAGAGCACATGCAAGAAATCTGCCCATTGAGTGACCAAAGAAAATTCAAAGAAAACTAGTGCTCCTGGAGAAATATGCAATCATGTTATCAGTTGTGATAATTACTGTTTCTTATGTTCCTCTTTATTGATACAACTAGGGCACTCATGAATTTTATATCAAAATGAAATAGGTTTTCAATGGGAGGTGATATTATCCATCCGAGCCCCCCTTACACACCCTTTAAAATGCCAGCTGTAACAATATCTATCCAGGCTTGTACTTAGCCTTTCCTCACGTAAATGCATGCAAAAATGCCCAAGTTCGTCTTCTGTAGACCCTAATGCCGCTTTGCAGTCCTCAGGGGCGACACCAACACCGTGTGGGCGGAAGGGGAAGAGTCTAGCATTTCGGTCCCAAAGAATAATCCCGTAATGTTTAATCAGAACGTTCGAGAAGTGACACAGACACAATGAACGGCTTTAAGATAGCAGGCCCCTCTTTCAGTCGCTCAGCTAACATCCTTCCTCTGCGCTAGGTAAGCAAGCGCAGCCTTGGGTCATGGAGTCAAACAGCCCATTGAGTCATGGAGTACCCGTGGAAAACCGCGTGGGGAGACGTGGGCAACAGGTTTCAGTTAATGTATGCTTGGGAGGGCAATGGCGGTCTCCACCCGATGTTCCCAAGAGCCCGAGGTGCCCAGTCAATTAGACGCTGAGGACAGCAGCAGTTTCAGACTGTTTCACGGAGTCACAAAAGTTGCTAAGAAAACCAGTACGTGCTCCCAACCTGCGTATTCACCAGTCCTCTAAAGCTCTGCGGCGGGATGATGTTTAATAATGCGCTCTCCACGCATCGCTTTCACTCGCTAATTATTGTGACCTCCTCAGCTCAATCCCTGTACCTTCATTTTTCTGTAGTTAACAGTGGGAAGACAGTAATTGTATATATGACTTTCCATAGAGATTTTCTTTTTCTTTTAGTTGAAGTTTAATTTAATTATAAATGCAAACAAATGTTCTGAAAAAGCCTATTTACACTGCAGAGATTGACTGTGCAATCAGTTCTTATACAGGCCAACTACTTAGCGGGCTCTTTCTTCCTGCTTGCTTTGCCATTGTGTTACACCTACATTTATAGGCTATAAATAATACGTATCACATTGAAAATTAAAGATCATAGAAGACACTCTAGGCTGGCTGCCATATCAGAGGATTTTTTATTAGAATAATCATTAATTAAAATATAGCAAAGCTTTATTTGGCTCCTTTTCCTATATGGTTAATGTCATCTGCGGCATCAAAAATGAAATAAGAGTACTGGTGAATATGAAAGGAAAACAAACTAACAGCTGACAGCTTTATCATTAAAGAAGAAATAAGAACCGTAAAAAATCTAATAAGGCCCTTGAAATTGTAAATTTTTTGTAGTTTTTTTGAAAAGGTACCAGGGATGAGCATGGGTCTACAACAAAAAAACATCCCTTGTATCTTTTAAAATTCTCTGAATATACTTTGTGTTTCATTTTCATTTCTGGAGGTAGGCAGCTCCTGAAGAGGGCTTTGTCCCTGCCAAGACGAGCATCAGCAGAACAAACTGCCTTATTTACTTTATCCCTTTCACAGAGTTTTCTTTTTCTATAAAAGTCAATTGATATCACACCTTTTTTGCTTCTGTGCAACAGGATTATCTTTTATCTGTGATTTATTTTCCCATTAAGAGACGAAAAGATCAGTTGATCATAACAGGATCAGGCTATAACATCTCTCAGCACTTTCAAAACTCTAAGTCATCATTTTTCAAATCACTGAATCAAGGCAGTAGAAGCTGTTTGCACCAAATTGACGTTTCCTACTTTTATACATTCTTACATTCGTACTCTTCTTAGTCTACAAGCACTGAAAGAATTTTGGTTTTAGAAACTAAGCTACCAGTCATCCAGTCATTCAGTATTTCTGGCTGAGAACCCGGGGTAAAGGCTTCTATAATAGCCAGAGACATTAGACAGAGATGTCTGTTCCTCTTATGCTTTCCGTATTATTGGTTACATCTAATAGTTGCAATCTTAAAAAAAAAAAAAAAAATTTGGTACTCGGTAATTTTTTAGGGATTTTAGGACAAGTGTGGAGGCCTTTTGCTGATTTTAAGGAAAGTCCAGTAAGTTAAAGCCTTTACACTTATTTATAAGGGTATTCTTTTATTTCACACACGTAGGAAAAAGGATAAGGTACTGTAAAGGGGTCTGTTAAGCCGAGTAAAGTGTGCCAGCAGTTCCAAGGTATGAGGATGCTACTGAAAAGATCAATCGTTTTGGCCCAAAGCCCCAGGGTGGGGCTGACATGGGCCCTGAACCCATGGGCAGGGGTGGGGGAGCCCCAGCTGGGGCTGCTCAGGGCCGTTAAGGCACCGCTACATGAAAGCGGGGACGGCTGGGAGCTACTTTTCCAAAGCAAGCTTCTCGCCTGGTCAAAAATGCTAACGGAGAAGCAAACAGCGCCTGAGAAAGAGAAGAGGGGAAAAAAAAAAGGCGGCAAGACCCCTTCATCCATAAGGGTGTTAGTTTATAAAGAGGAGTGAGACTGGTGCGCTCCCTGCTCTGGTCGAACCCGTCGTGGTGATGCACTCCGTGGGATGATGGGGTAAGGACCGTCCTTGTGCCGAACCCTGGGGGTTCCCTGTCCTGCAGCTGCCTGTCCTAGCACCCCTCACCTGCCTTCTAGAAGGCCAGAGATACCAGGGCGAGGAGGTAGAAACTTCCTTCTGTATGCCCCCCGTGCGAAGCTGCTGGGCAGCTGGAAAGGCAGCATTCGACTTCCGTGACTGTCAAACAAGCAATTTCCATGAGTACTAAATTAATGGAAAAAAAATGGAGCTATAAAGGCTTCATAACACATTGCTGAGACACTAGGATTCTATCCTAATGCATATATGTTCAGGGAAACTAACCATAGAAATACAAGTTTCAATACTTACGGGTTCATTCAGTGCGCGCTAGTTCATACATAATACAAGAGAGTTCCTAATTGTCTTTATATCCAACGCTTTGTTTGCAAAGTGCTTGGTATTTGCTGTGCAGATGACCTTTGCGTCCCGTTATTTCATTTGGAATACCTTGTGTGTTAACTGCAAAACACCACGTACCGTCCAAAGGTCAATCACTGTGTTTTAAGGGCTTGGTTACTATACTTATCTACTAAAGGGGGAAAAAAATATGAATTTTTACAGAGGTTAAATATTCCGTTATTGCAAAGAGGTACATTTCTTACGGAACGCGGGATAGGACAGCCACAAATATCTGAACTGGTAACTACATTGGGGAAAACTGTGAATTTACTCTTACCCTGACGTCTCTTCAGGCTAACAAAAAACCATTTTGGCAAAAAGAATTAAAATATTTCTGTTGTTCCTTCTATAAGAATATGCTGGAATAGAATTCAGTTTGAGAAAAATTAAAAATAAAATTTAAATCACAAATACGTGAACTGATTGAGAATATTTATTAACTAAATAATTTAATAATAAAGAAAATGCCTACTTGATTAATTGTTACAGAGTAAAAATTACAATAAAACTGTCTTGATCAGTGCTTTGCAGAAGCACCATTACTGTCTGTGCAGTTGTTTAACAAGGATTTAATTGGAAAGATAAGTGAATGCACATTTAAAAGTATTGTTAATTTGCTTTATAATCACCCCATCCTTCACAGTATTGACAGCACCAGGCACAAACCCCTTTCTCTTTTACAAGTATTATTTTCCATATGTGCACAATAAATTCTGCAGCAGTAATTGGAAATTTTATGGATTTCAACATACCTAGTGTTTTGAGTTTATAGGTACCATATCCCCTCTCTAAAGGTAGCTCATAGGTGGCATTGTAAGTAAAATCATGGCCTTTTTATTACCCACGGGCTTTTTTGGAGGTTGTGTTGTGACAGTCTGTTGGGTTTGTGCTTTTTTTGTTGTGGTTTTTTCTTTTCTTCCCTAAGAATTATCTAATTCCTATTTACTTTTCCTTTCTGTTTGAAATACCAACAAAATCTCCATTGCAACATTATTTTTGATTTAATAAACAACAGCCATCAAAAGTAGTAATCTTCAGTATGTTTATTTTCCATCTGTACTTATATTTATTGCTCTAGAATGGCTTGGATTAATCTAATTGACAAGTAAGAGCCCAGACCATGTGAGCAGCTAAGGATGATACCTTTAACCAGCAGGATTCTTCAACTGTACTGATGTGTTCTTTATCAATGAACTATGAGAAAAGAGGAACAAATCTTGGTTTGTGTTTTTTTTAATATTACTGATTATACAAGCTTTCTGGGGCCATATGTCTGAACCTTGGCTATCAGGAACCAGCGGGGTTTCCCGGCTGGTTCTGCCTCTGCCGGCACGGCCCGTGGAACTGGCACGAGACTGAAGCTGCCTTTGAAACGTCGTCACCAGGTCAGCACAAATGGGCTGGGTGGTTTTGAAGCAAGCATTTAGAAGGAAAAAAGGAAGGGGGAGAAAAAAAGGAAGGGAAAAACAGGAGGGGGAGGAAAAAAAAGCAGCTCCTTTTCACAGCTTTATTTCTTTAAAATAAGAGGGGAGGAGGGGGAAGAAAAAAAAACAAACCCAACAAAACTCGCTGCTCAGAAATACCCGAGTGTTTCCATTGACCCAATATATCCATTTCAAAGGCAGCCCGCAGCTCCGGTCCTGCCGTTGACAAAGGCTCTGTGGGCAGAGGAGAGTAGTCCTTTGTCAGCTGCCACCTTCCAGAGAGCAGCTACAGACATGAAGGTCCAACAGGACCATCGCGGGCTTTATTTTAAAACTGCGGCAAGGATCACAGGAAAAAGAGGAGGAAAAAAAAAAGAGGGATTGGTTCCCTCTTGTAATTGCCTTCCTTTTTGTTTGTGGGTCCTTAATCTGTTGTGCATATGCGTTAGTGAGAATTCCCATTGTATCCTTACAATATTTTAGGCTTATTTAGATATTTTAGGAGGTTATTGATCCCTGGTTATTTTCAGGGATATGTGAGTATGCTTAGAAACACAGAAACATGTCTTGGTTGGGGTCTAACCTTAGAGCCTCCCTCCAGCTTTGGTCATCTTCTCCTTGTGATCAAATATGGCTCAGAGAAAAGTCTTCCTCGCTTCTGTCAGCAGTTATTCATGTAACCAGTCTCACTGAGAAACCAGTAAGAGTGGTGCAAAGTTCACGCTGGAAGTATCAGGCTCAAACTGGGTTACTTGTTAGCTGAGAACCAAAATGTCTTGAAAGCCTCGAGTCAAAAATACGTCTTCTTTCTTCCTTTTTCACACTTCCCAAGCAAACACAGAAAATAAAATGGACTGAAGTAACTTTCAGAAATAATTATAAACCAGCTTATTTCTGGGTTAAGACCTGCATATGCCAAGCTCTAGCCAAGAATTTTTTGTAATTATTTTTTTTCCAAGAGTTAAAACTGTTACAACGGAATACTTTAATTGAGCCTGCAGTACTTGGTGAATCAATTAATATGTGCGTGTTACTCATGTGGGCTCTTCCTTTTTCTCTCTGTGTTTGAATGTCTATTTTAAGATACAATTTTTTTTTTATTCAAAAGAAGGTGTGGTTTCTGCATCTTGCTCTTCTCTTTCCAGAGGGGAAGGGGGGGAAGTGTAGTACCCCAAACAGTGATTTCTAAATATAAGGCAGGTGATAAAACCTGATGGAAATACTAATTTTTGCAAGCGATGCTTTGAATTTTTATGTAAATAATGTGCAAAATATGCAAAAAAGGGATGATAGAGCTACAATATTAATTTTTTTTGGTATAATTTATTTTGTTTTCAGTGTGAAGGTAAAAAAAAAGAGAGAATCAGAATTATAAGTCTGATAAGGCTATCCAATCTGTAGCCCTAAACACTGTACGATTTCTCTTAACAATGGTCTTGTCATGTTTTTTCTTTTCAATGGTGTGATGAATAAGTCAGTAGAATGGGGCAGAAGAGGCAGTAAACTAGGTTAGTGTGGTCAGCCACAAACATACCATAGATTTTATGGCACGTATTGTATGATCAAGCATTTAAGACACGCCTTTTATTCCTTTTCTAACCACAGCACTATTTGTGTTACAATAGCTTTTTCGCTTAGTAACACTTGAGGAAGTTGAAGAGCTTCTTGATAACCCCTCAAGGAGTGTTATTTAGGCGCTGTGAAGGACTGTAGCTTTGCACGCTGTAGCAAGGGATTGCCTTTTTTTTTTTTGGGATGCTCATCGTTGTCATGGGTGACTCTTTGTTTGGGTTTGTTGTTCTGATAGTAAGGCTACAGGAAATACCATTCCACAGAGCTCTAAAATAACAAGGAAAGGAAATCATTTATCGAGTCATTTGTTAAAAGTATTAACAGGAAAACTTTCTAACTACAATTTTTAGGATGATGGAATAAGCTCCAGAAACTGCGGGTTGCCAGGCATGTTTTTTTTATTTTTATAAATATCATTTTGAAGATAAACTGAACGACGTGTCAGAGGTATTTTGCATGGGATGACCTTGTGCTGCAAGGAGATGGATACTCTGCAGACCTAAGCTGCATACTTCCTGCTTAAAGTTGGTCATGCTCAATGTCTTACAAGATCATGGTGTGGCCTAGTATTTGGGGTGGTTTTCCCCCCCCGTGGTCAATAGCTGTAATTCTGTGGTTTGTGCGTAATACCAGCCGACAAATGCAAACGTGTGATAGGGTCTGCAACAAAAAGGGTGATGTTGTATGTGGATGCATGTTACATAATATTATGCAGGGTGGCAGGAGATGAGAAGTTACCACACCGCGGAATTAGGCTTTATCATGGTATTTGTGGTCTCCTGTATACTGAGAACTGGAAAAAACATAAATACTGGGGTAGATACAACCATTGTGAGTAGTGAGTGGTTTCGGTTGGGGAAGACTTTGGTAATGCATTTCTCTGTTGAACTCCATTGGTATTTTAGTGGGAGGTAAGGGGCCAAACTGGGACATCACTGGGAGACAAAGTGGAAAAAGTTCAAACAAAAAACATCCAGGAGAAAAAATTAAAAAAAAAAAAAAACCCACAAAAAACACAGGAGAAAATACAATGTCTTTAATAATTGGAAACATTTGCTTTTATGAGGAAACCTATGTTCTTTTACTAACTGTCTCATTCGCGGATGCAATCTTGCTTAGAAATATATTCCTGCTACAAATAAATTAGTTTTGTTAAGAAATTTAAGTCACTCGTATTACCATTTTTTATGGATTTAAAATTGAGTATTCTTGTCTTTCCCCCCCACCCCTTTCTCTCTGTGTGGTTTTTTTTTTTAAAGTATTATTGTGTAATTCAGTGGAATTTTTTTGCATGAGCAAATTATCATGGTCTTGGAAAGCATCTTCCCTTAATGCAGTCTTTGGACATTTTGGCCTTGATTCAGTTACCTAATCATTGTTTTTTAGTGCCACTTGATAGGATGCTGAGTATGAGAGTGACACTCACAAGGCTGTCAGGTCTAGCAGACCATATACATGAGGGTTGTGCCCTGGTAAACTGGGTGCTAGAAGCCAGGTGAGATGTCTTAGAGCATTTAAGAAGCATTAGATGCCTATATATAGGTAAATGAATAATTTTTCTTGACTACACCATTGTTTTTTTCCCTTAAAAAAAAAATCCCATCATATATATATGGGTATAAAAAATATTGGAAATATATTTAGTAGGAAAAACAAGATTTATGAAAAAGGAGCTTTAAGAAATCCTGATATAGAGAAGTGTTGTATTCCACTGTTCTGAACAAATACATCCTATATATACAAATATAAAAGAGATGTTCCATTCGCCTTCTCTTGCAAGTCTTAATTTGTACTTTAGACTTATTATTGTGGGGGTATTGAACATATTAATTTAAACACTTAGAAGGGTAGTCACACTGTATTTTAATTCCAAAGTTATGCATGGTACCAGTCTTAAAAGTGAGAACGTAGCATAGCTCTCACTTGAGTTTTCAGCTCCCATCTGAATGTTAACACTATTCAGTCTGTAGCGTGCCTGTTGTCAGTAAAAGTAACAGGGATTGTTCAGATCTCTTGAGATCAAAGTTCTTGTTTCCCAACGCTACTGTAATAATCTGAGCCTAATCAAAACCTTCCGTGCGGACGAACACCTCAGGGTGAGTCGTGGGAATGATGCCTTTTGAAATCAATCTATGAATCCGTGGTTCTAATTTCAACGCACTGTCTCTTCTTCATATACTTACTATTATTACTTATGCAACATAACTATGGTAAAATTTTCGAATAATCAGGATGTGAAGAATTTAATGTAATGGAAAAAATAAATATTTTACAGTATTTTTGCCCTTCTACTTCACAAGCAGTGTCCAAGATACAGACAAATCTGCTAGTTTATAATCATTTTCTGTGTCCCTATTGCACACTCTTCCCCCCCACCCCTTATTACCAGCTGACATAATGTGGGAGACTTGGTTCACCCATGAATTGCACCCTGGGCTGACATTGGGACATATATGGGCAGGAAATATTTTGGGGTGAGAAAAGCCTGGAGTTAAGTTATGCCAAAATTCTGCTATAAACCTCAGTAGACTCTAAGCACGACATTCCTCACCTCTCACAAGCTGAGTAAGGATCATAAGAGGCATCTTTAACCTGAAACTAGTTTTCAAATGATGTTACCAAACTTTGGGTGCAGTTGGGTTCATCACGCTTTTAAATCCCATGAACTGTAAAGACTGGACTGTGTAGACTGTTAGAAGGTGAAAAAAGTGTCTGGAAAAAGATAGTGCTACTGCTGGATTTTTACTTACTGTAGTATACCAAAGAGAGAGATCTTTTTTTCTTCCCAGTGTAATCAGATAATTAAAAAACAAACAAACAGGGATTTCAAAACACATTTCCATCAACCAACATTATGTGCTTATGATACAGAAGATTGAGAATGACTTAAGTAGATAGCAGCAGTGAAGAGAAGAAGAATGTGAGGAGGAGATTACTTGTTCTTGGTGGAACTTTCTTTAGCCGGTCTCAGATGACTTTCTAGAGGCAGAGCATCAATGCTGAAGGAAAAGAAAAATACAGGAGAAAAATATCTAGAAGATCGTATCATTTTGGTGCTAAAAACCATTTCTTACTCTAAGAGAAGTCAGCTATTTGCTAAGTGTTTTGTTCAAGGATAATGTTGACATCAACTGAGGAGACAGGACAACTAGTTTTAAAAAAAGTAGTAGCCAGTGCTCAGAAAAACAGTACCCTATAGCATTTGAACAACTTTAGGCAAAGCTGCATGATGCCTGACTGGAGATTAGGTGGGACAGGAGGGAATTGATCCTATCTAGAAAAAAAGGTACACTTGGGAGGGCAAGCTAGAGAGGTGAAACTACATGAGGACATCTGGGCTAAAGAGTGATAACAAAAAGACACCCAAAACAGCTGAAAGAGCAATATTTGTGGTATCATCATTTATCCTGCTG
>NW_010555752.1:89242-103322 GCF_000687285.1 Phaethon lepturus
AATCTGGGGAAATAAACGTACTTTTGTTTTTCCCATGTTTAATAATACTTTGCACAAATGAAGATGCTAAAGCAACTTAGAGATACGTATTTTTGAATCAGAGCCACATGATAAAGCATTCAAACATAATGCAAATAATTGCAAACTGACGTATCCAGCAGTTTTTTAAAAAAATGTATAAATAATTTAGCTTTACACATGGGCAATCCTTGCTAAAAATTGCAAATCAGAACTCTTCTGTTTGAGTGTATTTTATTTTGTTAATGCATTCACTAATATGAAAGGCATCTAATTGTATAATGTATTATTAGTCATTTTCTTTAGCATCCTATTAACTTTAAATAATTCTAATATTTAACATTTTATAACATGCACAACAAAGTTCTTCTATCTCCAGCAGAGGAAAAAACATGCATTAATAATAAATTTTTCATAACTCTTTCTCCTGTGTATGTTGTGATACACATTTGAGCAGAAACATTGAAAACCGAAGCGTAAAAAAACAAAGCATGTTAGATGGCATTTAAAAAATATACATCGTAATATACTGTGGTCCTGTAAATACAAGAGCTAGAGAATAAGTCAGTACAATTAACTTCTTTTAGAATTGAGCCACATATAAAGTGTGATAGGATATAACTAAGTGCATCTGCTAAATGTCTTTTCAGTGGTAGCTGAACAGGAGTGTATAAAATGGTGATTAATGCCTGCTAATGGAAGTGGCCTCCACCACAAGTTGTGAGCACTGTGGCCGTTGCCGACTATAACCACGCACAGGGGCACCGAATATCTCTAGCAAACCCCCAAGTTTTCCTGGGCTAGAAGTAAGTTGACAGGTCGTATTAGGAATTTTCTCCTTGTGGTGCTTTTTTTTTTTCTTTTTAGTAGGTCAGATCTCGCTCCCGTGTATGTGGAAGTATTATGGGAATGAGCAATGTCGAAGCTGCTTAACAAACGCACACTTTCCCCACACCAATCTGTTTTCTGGGGACAGCCAGGCTAGTGCTCTACAGCATCCTCTCGGCTGGGTGCTATTAATGTTAATAAAATGCACTTAGCACTTAACATCTCAAGATCTCAAAAGAGCTTGCAAAGCAGCATCATTATCTTTACATTACGGGCACGGAAAATGAAGGATAGGGAGAGTAAAAGATTTGCCCAAGTTTCCATGGTAAATCAGTGACAGCGCCAGGAGCAGAGCCAAAATCTGTTGATTTATAGTCTGTCTCCTATGTAGTGCGCCGTGCCATTTCACCAAACTCCAGTTGCCAAGTCTCTACCGCATACAGAGACTAAAGATAAGGCTGCAATCGCCCTCTGAAACGTGGATTTTGGGCTCAGAATAATGCAAAGCCAAATTAGACCTTCAAATGCGGGTCTCCCCTGTGATGCATCTCCAAGCGCAGGGCCACCTGCGCAATGGACGGCAGTGCAAGGATCCATGAATAAGCTGCTTTAAATTCCTCTGTGCTGGGCTGCAGAGTAAAGGGACCCAGTCCTTGAGGAGCCACAAGTACACTTTACATGTGAATGAGGTCCTGCTTTTCATTCCTGTGGTCGTAGGGATGCATCGCCACGCGTTGTGTTTCGCATGACTAAGCCTCGTGGAGCGATGTGTTTGCACCGAGTATTTTCTAGTCGCTTTTGAAAGTGACTACATCGAGATAATATATGAGCAGGTATGTTGAAGGGCTTGTGCTAACATCCCTGTGAGTTACCAAAATATTACTAGCTCTATTTGGTAAGTAGGAGAAGAAGGAGCTGAGAAACATGCCTAAGGAAGTTTTGTGATGCTTCAGGACTACAACCCACATCTCCTTGTTTCAAATCCGTTGCCCTAGCCCCAGGGTCATCCTCTTTTCAGCTTCCTTAGGAGGCACAGTACCGACCAAAAGTTACAAAGAACTGGCTGTTTTCCTGCCACCGTGGATCACAGGACCAAGCAGAGAGCCAAGGCATGGTTGTGGTCCATGTGCTCAGCCCTTGCAGGCGGGCATCCTTCCCTGCGGGAGGGAAACACCTTCCCATGCCCCCGGCAGTCTTGTGCCTCTGTTTCCCAGTACAACTGATAACAGTTACTGTGATGTTGGTGATTAATTTCTTCAGTGTGTTTGCATGTGCATGCCTGTATTTCACGAGATTGCCTTTGAGGAGCGAAGGTACGTAGCAAAGAGGGCGACAGGGAATTACTTGTTTTAGACTAAGGGAAAAACGCAGTGCTTCCCAGCCCTCCGCCTCTCTGGGATTCCTGCAGGGCCATGTCCTGCCTGCTGAGCAGCTCTGACTCAACTGGAGTCCTCCAGTTTTCAGATTAAACATAATCCAAGGCACTGAGTTACCTACAAGGGCTTATTTCCCCTCTGCCGAGCCTCCGTGCATGCCTGTACCGGTCAGACCGGCAGCACTTATCCTTAGCATTCGTTCTTCCCGCTGGCCAGCCAGTTTTATCCACCTCTGGTCCCGTCTCAGCCAAGTCTGAATTTACTGAAATGATTCCTGCGGTTCACCAACTCCAGTTCTCTGCAAAGGTGCTGCAATTCGGGCATCTGCTTACTTTCTTCCCACTGCTGGACTAAGCATTTGGGGTTCTACCAGCAGAAGGTAGGGCCACGTAATGCCGTGATTTAATATAAATACAAGCCGATGGCTGTCTGTTCTCTAACAGACTTTCTGGCTGCGGTCTTGGTGACTAGGTGTGTGTGTCTGAACTCAGTTTGGCTATTCACAGCTCCACACATTTGTGCATGTATCTGCATACAGCTCGCTGAGTCTTTTTTTTTTTTTTTTCCCACCCTGCATCTAAATAGGCCCTAAAAATCTGAGTTATTCTTTCTCCCATCCTGGTAAGGGGTATCAGAGAGCTTTGAAAGACTTTAGGTTTGTAATGAAGCTTGCACTGCTGTATAATTTTGTGTATCTGTGCTGTTGAAAACTAAGAATTTAGGTCAGGCTTTGTATAAATAAAGCTAATATAAGGTGGGCAACTTTATTTTACATCCCTATGCATTTAAAAGTCCCAGCTGGAAAAGAAAGCAAGATAGTAAGAAACACAAACATGTGTTGGATTATTTCTTGTTAAGCAAATCTAGTACTGTGAAAGATTGACAGCACGGGAAACTGGAGTCCTCCATTTATCCATACTTCATTTCTATCCATTTATCCACACTTCATTTCTAATATCTGGCTTCAACAGCAGATTGTAACCATAGAAAGGCTATAGACTCTGGGTGAAATGGCACTCCCTTTTGGATCCAGTTTTAGAAAAGAAAACAATTATTCACAGAATGCATGTCTTTATTCTTTATTGCACATTTCAAAGTCTCCATGAATACTCATTTGCATGTGACAGCTAATGCTGCATCTTGTATTGGCCAGTAAGAGGCATGATTGCACTAAATTGGAAGCAGCAGGCACAGGTTTTCTTTTAAGAATGGGGGTGGGGGTAGCCATCCTCTCGTACTGCTCTCAAGTCTTCAGTCAACGCGATTTTAGAACAGTTGCAAGACTAGTTACTGGGATAATAAATCCCAAATTAACTGAATATGCAGATTTCACTTCCATTAGGTTACACTCTTTAAATTGACGTACCCTTCACTTTATCTTTTGTTAACAACCCCAACTTTTAAAGCAATCGAGAAGTGGAGAATTGAAAATACTAAACTTGTACTTCAGGATTGAAAAATGAGGACAGTAACATTCCCCAAATTGATATTATTTCTTTTTCTCCCTCTTTCTTTTTTGATAAACCTAAATAAATACATTTGCTCACCCTGCATAATTTTTCCAAATGATCTTGTTATCCGAATGACACACAGGATAGCAGGATCCCGGCAATGCAGAAAGGCTGTTGCCGGCAATGCTTACAATAAAATCTGTGTACACAGCAGCAACAGAATATATTTGTTTGGTAACACAGTCCTATTCCCTTTTGAAATGCATGCAGTTTCCACTCAGAAGCACTGGAAGATATCAAGATAAATACTTCTATGGTTTCTATGTAATCCCTTTGAAAATTATCTGGAATATAATGGGGACAAAAGCAGCTCCTTGAAAACAACCTGAAACTCACTCTTTTCTTAAATGTAATCTCCCAGCAAAATAAGAGATCGTAGGAACTAGCTGTTCATAAAAGTGGAGAGATTAAGAAAACCACCTTGAAAAGCTTTACTGTAGAAAACAGCGTATCATGATCATTCACTTCCAAAAGTTAAAATTGAAAGCTGTTTCTTTTTCTCTCCTGTTTCCCGACAGCTACAAGACTTTCACACTTTTCGTTACAAAGCCCTAAACTGCCATATGAGTTGCAGCTAAAACATCAGAAAGTTTTTCATGCATGCAGTTTAACGACGAGATTACCTGCAGTACGGGGTTTTTTCCAGCAAGAAAACTATGTAAAACCATTGCATTCCAGTAACAGACAGGACTTACTTTGTAAGATGGATTTCAAAAGATCTGGAGGCTGCTGTTCCTTATAAAACTATGCCAAAGACTATTTAAGTGGCCAGTAATATAAACATTATGCTACTAACACTGAACAGTTTATCACATAAATATAATTGTCTTCTTTTAGAAGAATAATAAAAGCCGAATCCATATGTTACACATTATTTAAAATTGTTTTCTGCAAGATGTATTAATCCCAGCGAAGAAGCAATTCTTCTACGATAGGAGTATAACAGCAGTTTTATTTTATTACATTGTCATTGTTTAATTTGTTTGTTCCCGGTAGTAGTTTCACAGATTTTTATGAACTGTTACTTTTATGGAAAGTCAAGTTACAAATGATGGACGCTGTTTGCTTTCAGGAAAAGAAAGGTCATGAAGGTAGATAATGTATTTATTTATTTACTTACTGTACTCAACTTTTAAAAAAATCCCTCAATTCTTAGCAGAAGCTGAAATAACTTGTGGTTTTTAGACCCAGGAGGCACATATTTTGATATTGCTCTTCAGCAACACTGCTAGCTCTGCAGTCTATTCAAATTTGGGAGTAGAATTTAAAGCTCGGATAAACAGTGTTCGGTAGCAATGGCTGTGCAGAGCTTACAGTTTATCTTTACAGAAATGTGATCTTGCAGCTAAATGTCATTTTGTGTATTTGTTTTTATGAATTTGAGCTGAATGCTATAGCAATAACTTATTTGCTAGAATACTCACAGTTCTACTTTGGACTAAGTTATTTTCCATTGATTAAAAAATACCTTTTTTTTGAGGGGGGGTAACATAAGGCTCATTTTTTTAATGCTTTTGTTCTAGAGTTTAAAATTATGAACTGTCATGTGCTAACCTGAACTCTAGATTATTCGTAGTGTAAGTTAACGACAAGATGAGACTTTAAATAACTTTGAGACAAAAAGCAGCTCTCAAAAATCGACTCTTTAAATGCAACGTGGAAAAAGGGCTTAAGCTGCTGAAATATTTTGGGCTTGTTCACATCTGTAAATGAGGCTGAAATATCTGGCCTATTTAAACATGAAGAAATCTAAAAATATTTTCAGTTTAAGAAATTAGTTATAGCAGCCCCACTAATAAAACAGTCTTTGTAAGGCATCTAAAAAGTTAATGTAAGAGAGAAAGTACATAATGCCAAGTATATGAAGTTTTAAAATTATAATACAAATCCAAATCAAAGTACAAGAAAAATAAAAAAATATGTTAATATTCCTTTTCGTTCCGTAGTTAACTTATTGTCATCAAGTATGCAAAATACAAGAGAGGCTTTCTGAACTCCGATACGTAACGATTGCTTGTAAGAGCTGAAAGAAATTTCTCTGTGCTAGGAAATGCACATTGTCTGCCTTCTTTTAACCAGAGTCTTCATCAGCTGGAATACCACCAAGTTTCTTATTTGCTGTCCGTATCCCAATAGGAAGTACATTGCCACTGCTTGTTGGAATCATGATCAGATCCTACAAACAGTTATTCTCCGACTATTTTTTTTTAATGGGTTGTGGTTTGAACGTTGCTTTGACTGAAGTTAGTCACCAGCAAAGCCAAATCTCATGTTTGCGCTGTGCTGTACTGCTTTTAGTCTCTCCAGTTTTAATTAAGATATCTTTTACCTAAGGAAAAAAAACAAACAAACAAGAAAACAAAACACCAGATCACAGTTTTTCCTTTGTCCTTTTAATCCTGGCATATGCTCGTCAAGCTGGATGGTGTGATATGCATTAATACATATATATTTGTATAGACAAACAACTCTGTGTTTAAATAGCTGCTAACTCCGGATATCTGGGGCTCAACGTTGGCTCTCTCCGTGGGCTCTTGTGTCAGCTCATCTCTTTGTGCCTCTGTTTCTCACTGCACCTTTTGTCTGCCTTAATTGCTTAGATTATAAACTTTTTCTCACTCTCACTATGTGCTTTTATAACGCCTGACACAATAGGGCATGGATCTTATTAGGGCGTCTTGTCACTACTGTGGTTATAGTAATCCAGATGGTGATACTACCGCTATTAATAATAATAATAAAGTGTTAAACTACTACCACTCTTATAATGATAAAAAGTATTAAGCTACCACCACCATTAAAAACAATAATAATCATCATTGCGTTATTTTTCCTAAGAAGAGTGTTCATAGCCCTGGCTGTGAAGTTGCCTTACTCCAAACT
This sequence comes from Phaethon lepturus, assembly GCF_000687285.1. NCBI lineage: Eukaryota > Metazoa > Chordata > Aves > Phaethontiformes > Phaethontidae > Phaethon > Phaethon lepturus. Next base: position 95,859 of record NW_010555752.1, read on the forward strand.
CTATAGAAAGTCAGTAAAAGTTTTACTCAGTGAAGTTTTAAGGATGTATTTATTTATTTAGATTTTAATATTAAAATATCACATTTATGTGCTGCAGTTTTAGAACTAACAAGATGAGTTTCAACGTGGCCATGAAAAAACTCTAACTCATTGTTTCACATTATCATATATATTGGCCTAGACATATATGTGTGAGGTTTCTTGTTTGTTTTGGTTTTTTGCTGTCAAGGAAATTACAGCAACACATTTTTATTTCCTTTGTCTGCGTGACAGAGCGGGATACGCTCAGGTCAAATCTTGAACTCCATTTTGTATTATAAATACATTTTAGATTAGGGCATACTTTTTGCATATGTAAGCAAGATTATTAGGAGGTATTCCAGTTGCTCTTCAGCCTGAGAATAGTTGTTGACACTTCATTAAAGAATATCTGGGATATTTTTAACCTAGATCAGTTCAGTGACCCAGTTTACAACGCGGCCTCGGTTGTGTAGGTGCAATTCAGGGGCCAATGAAGCTCAGCCCAGCAAGCCGAAATGGGCGGGTAGGGCCTGGCAGGAGCGTTTTGAACAGGCATTGAGCACCGAAGGCAGCATCTTGTCAAATGCTGTGCTGAAACCATCCAAACAACTGCCCCAGACTGTTAAATGTAATTGTCTCCCGATTAACCGTCCCGTTCCTGAGGAACAATAGAGCCTACGTGGGAACCGGGAGGGCGACCAGCCAACGTGAAGGTGGAGCACAGGCAGAAAATAACACGGGCCGGGTCTGGAAAGGGTGTTGCTGGAGGGACGTGCCACCACTAGATGCAGGAAAATCATCTCGGGGGAGAGGAAGCGGGAAGGCCGATCGGGTGCCCCACGGAGCCAGGGAGGAAGAGGAGCTGAGCAGGGCATGGTGAACCCAGGAGGTTTTGCAAATAATCCCAGCTCTGGTGCTTCTGAAGAGTAAAACAGTTAGGAAATTCCTGTGCTAAGCTCTTATTTCGGTCCCATCGGCCAGGTCTCGCCGGGGAAGCCATCACGGAGCCAGGGCTCGCGTCTGGGAGCACCCCGGGAGAGGCAGGGCTGGGGGAGAGCCTCCGGGGCAGCAGGACCCAAAGCCCAAGAGGAATGGTGGGACAGGATGAATGGGCAGGGGAGGGCATTGCAGAGATCTCGATTTGGAAAATGAATAAACTTGGCCCAAATTGACTTCATCCTCCTGACAGTTGGGTGCTAGAGCAGAAGAAGATAGATCCAAAAGTACCCCTCGGTAAAAAGGAGTGTGTTATATTTGAAACCTCTTCTGCCTCTGCTTGATCTACTGGTACGCTTTGCTTAGGAGGAAAAAAATGTGTTGCACATGCATACTGCTGATTTATTCTGAGAGGGCTAGAGGTCAAATTTTATTCAAGTCAGATACCAAAACATTGGATATCTCTCTCAATTTTGTGGACTCTCAGTAACTTTCAAAACTGGACTTAATATTTCCCAAGAACAGAGTTTCTCAGGATATTCTCTGTACCTTCTTAGCCTGGCAGGAGATACCGTGAGAACTATCGTTCTTGTATTAATTTGGCATTTTTGCTTGAAAGCAGATTCTGTGAGTGGGAGAGAGAAGGTGGAATTTAGATATTTCAGAATTATTTGGCTCTGCATCTATTTATTCCACAAATAGATAATATTTCAGTGAAATCATAGAGTTTTTACTTTTTTGAAACTCTCTTGCCTGTCTTTACCAAATTCTAGTTAAAAATAACCCACTGGCTTTAAAACAGATGTGATCCTGCATGCCACCTTAAAACTTCTGAGCTTCTCAAACCATGTTAAGGTCCTTGTGCAGACAGAAGGCACTAGATGTCACCAAAGGTGTCCAGCATCTGGCAAGACCAAGGTCATTGTGGCAAGAGACTAAACTCACCGTGATGGTGATGGAGTCCTTCCTCTCCCAAACTGCCGTATCCATGAAGGGAAGGAGTTGGGGTCGAGAGACGAGAGGGTGTGAGGAAGGACTGCCCCATATGCATCTCACAGCTCTCACACACTTATCACAACTTCTGTCACGTGTGTCCTTACCCCTGTACTAGAATTAAGTGAGCACTTTGCAGTCTACCATATTCTGTGGGTTTAGACACAATATGGAACCCATCCCCAAAGACAGGATCCCCGATAAAATTGCAAGAAGCATTTAAAATAAAGGAGAAACATCAGCAGTGATAGAAATGTGGGGATTTGGTTTTTTGTTTGGTTTGGGTATTTTTTTAAATAGCTTCATAAATATCTATTCCCAAGGAAAATAATTCCCAAAGGCAAAACTGTAAGGAAGCTGATTCATTTGTCATGGTGTCAAGTCTGTTCCTGAACTGAAGGATTTCTCATGTACTTAGCAAGTGAGAGAAGTCTGATTAAGGCTAAGAATCTCTTGTTTAATTAAGCTTCTCTATACCTCTTGAGAGCAAGCACTGTCTTCATTTTACATATAGGTAAACTACACCATAGAGAGGTAAGAGGCAATTCCTTTTCCCTGAGCAGAGCACGCAAGCTAAGGACAAGGCATGTCAGCAGGTTCTGGAGGAAATCCTCCCCTTCTTCAGCTTTGTGGCACCAATACCTTCTAATGCACACGCACATAAAATACCTGCAAATGTTACATTCAACTTCCAATTCTGGGTGCGTGGTCACTGTGCGTGGTCATGTCTGGGACAGGACAATGCACTCACAGGCAGGGGATTTGCATCCCACTTGTATGTGTTGGGTAACTTTCTCCAGGCTGTTTCCAGAGCTCACCTCAGTCTGCTTTGGAGACGATCACGAATGAGCAGTTGGCACCGCACAGACTGTAGGCAAGGGAACAGGGAGAAAATCCCCAAATCACCTTTTTTCTCCCCAGGAGAAACCTTAATTTCTCCTAGTAGAATTAACAATCCCACCTGCAATTTCTAAGGGCACCTCTGAGGCTCTTGCTCTGTAAAGCTCTGTTGTGATGTAGGTCGTATGTTAACTTGCAGTAGAAAAAGTGCGTGTTCACTACAAAAGTTTTTTTTTTGAAGCTTACCAAGCATATACTACATTTATCCAGAAGAAAAGTAGCCATCCTCAAGCACGCTGCTTCGTAAAGTTGTGAAGTTGTAATGTTACCATTCAGCACGATGTTGTAAAACAACGCTAGGGTGGTATTATCATAGGTTACTGCCGAATATATGGTAATGAGTGTGACCTCCTCAGGTGCAAGGTCCAACTGAATCCGGTGGAAGCTGCCACGCTGCTACATGCAAGAACAGATTTATAACTCCTTTTTCTCTCATGCTTAGTGTGAATTTAGCTACTAGAAAGAAATACATTTTATTAGAAAACCTGCATAATACTGTATTGAAACTGTGATAAAATTATTGGAAGTATTTGACATTATCATCTTCTTTTCTGTCTTTGATACCAACATTTTCTTGTAGACTTCTTATACAGGCTGCACTAATTATTGTACCATATAATCCTGTGCCATCAAAAAGACTAACACATTAGCTATTTCTCAATCTCTTCATGCTTTCGTTTTCTGTGAATCACATCAGTGACAGCAGTTAAGTAAATCAAAGTTTATAAGACTTGGGGAAAAATTGTCATATACTACACACAAAACCAGCTACTGTATTTCAAAGTTTTGGTTGAAGTAACAATATCAAAGGATTCCTGTCATATGGGAATCTTTTCCTCTCGTTCCTGCACTATATACTATTAAAAGGCTTTAGTAAGCGAAGTGCAGTAAACCCAAAGTCCCCCTTTTACTCCTGGTAAAAAAAAAAAATATAGCAACAGCGACAACCAAAACCAAGGGAATCTTTCCTGTGGGTACACCTGGTGTGTATGTGTGTGAGTGTGTGTGCTTTGCTTTTTCTGCTACCTTTCCAACAACAATGTTGAAAAAACAAAAAGTATTAGAGCAGAAAGGCTCTAATTATTTTAAAGTTCTCTGATCAGCTCCCTGTATTCAGTAAAAGAAAACATTTCAGACCTTTCTTACCAGTTGATTCAAGTAGTTTCTTTTGTTAGTATTTGCCAGGTGACCTTTAAGGAGAAGTGGAGTAAAACTTTGCTGCTGTTTTCTTCCTCTGAAACTTATGCAAAAAAGTAAATCTTTGGCTTTACTCTTTATGGTCAGACATTTTCATTCGGGGGAGCAGAGGATGGGTAATTTAAATTACTTTTGTTTGGTTGTGGGTTTTTTTTCCCCAGAAGAAAATGCTCCTTCACAAATGGCCTTTGCTTTTCTCCTTAGTCAATAAATCACGAGAGGCCCCAACCTAGTAAACCTGCCTTGGACTGATGCTTTATAAGCACTTTAGAGTAGTAATTAATCAACGTGCCGCTCCTCAGCGCAGAACACAAGTAATGGGGAGCGAGGCAGGTAATGTTTTCTGTAACGAGAGGATGGCAGAGCGGTGCCCGCGCTGGAGGATGCTTGCAAAGCCGCCTTGCGCAGCGGCGGGCGTCTTCCCGGGGGTTTTCTCGTCTAGCATAAAGTGCAACACCACCAAAGCCTGGCCTGGTGGCTAGTGCTCCTTCCCGTCCCCGTTTAACTCTCCTCCGCACCGGTGGTCCTCGGCCGTGACGTGGGCTCGCTTTGCTTTACTTTCGCCGCAGCAAAGGCTGGAGCGGTTTGCTCTGCTCCTCAGAAACCTCCCTTCTGCAGGGATGTACACACGTGTCAAAGCTTGCAGAACGCATATATTGTTCTGTTCATGCGCAAATACAAATCACCCCGGCTTGACTGAGGTATTCGTCTTCCTTGGTAGTGGATTTCTACCTGTATGAGGAAAGAGCAGGAATACTTGAAAATAATTGCTCCCCTAAAGTGAGTAAATTTAACCTTTAATTAGGGCTTTTTCCTTTGTTTATTTGATATTTGTGTGTTTATTTTCTTGGTCGTAAACAGACTACTTAAATGGTAAACTGCAGAGGGAAAATGCAAGTATTTATGGAATAATTCACTGGAAATGGAGTGTATGTTTTATGCCAACCACTGGCCTCAGTCAATAGGAATATCACCTCTTGGTATGTCTCCAGTAAAATTGCACCTTTTACCGATATCTGGTTTGATTTAATACTGGAAAAGGAATGCAAAGCTTTTAGGTTTTAGCTATTCTTTGTGGTATATTTTCCTCATGAAACAATACAAAGAAAGTAGTTCTTGACAAGTCACATTTTTCCACACAGTGATCTCTTGTTAGAGACCTGTGAGACTACTGTAATTTCCTTCCCATTACGTTCAATGAATTCCATGCCCGTGAAAGAGAAAATGGATAGTGGAGCCTGAGTTCCTGTGCTACCCACTGCGTAGGTACCGAAAGGAGGATGGAGACTTACCATGGGATTCCTTACATTGCTCTTCTGCTATACATTAGCTTTAATCTTCCGCTGAGCAAAATATAGGCATTTGTAACAAAAATAATGAGAGTTAGCCCTTTGGAGACTCTATGGTATGGGTCAGATTTACCTTTCAGTATCCTGATGTAAAACGCTGAGATCAGAGGAGTTACACCAATGTAAAACAGGTGTGCATCTGCACACACGTATATAGAGACAGACGTGTATTTCCTTTCATTTAACAAACATCTATAATTCAGACCTTGGCCTCTACCAAAACAAACCTTTTATAACTTTAAATTGCTGTTTCTATCGGGTTGTTACTAGAAGTGTCTCATCAACTGTAGATAAAGAAGATCACCAGATAACCAACCTTAATGCCTGCACAAAAATCAACTCATAAGTCTGACCGTGCAAGCATCATGATATCCCAGCACTTCAACTTCACAACAAACTTCCCTTCCGCTTAAAGAGTGTGAGCAACCACAATACACGCATCCATTTCGAGCGAATCACACGCACAGTTTTAGCTTTGACCTAGAATGAATTAACTTCTATTCCCAAAGCTGTATATACAGCGTTAAGCTATCTGGGGTTAATTTGCTGGAAAAAAGGATTAGAAGCAAGTTTGTGTGTCTCTGAGAAATAAAATTTTGTCTCAGTTGTTTATACATAGGCATAGAAAGAAATCAGGAAGCAACAGGGTATGTGGAAGAAGAGGGAAAGGGTTACAGCCTCGAGTTTCCCGAGAAGCACAGCTTGCAGTTCTGCTGCGGAGAAGGTTTCTCCATCTGGCAAGCCTCCTGGGATGCCAGACTGGAGCAACCAGTTTGCAGGAGCTGTACACGGGGACACCTTCCCCGGCCGGCCGTCAGTCACCGCAGCCAGCCCCGTACTGGTGCCAGTACTCTTGCTTCTACCCATCAGCCTCCTACCAGTCTGCTCGGCGGCGTGAACTGGCTGCGCGGAGGCCGTAAAATCTGCTAAAATTATATCCGGCAAGGATGTAATATCGGTCTGCTCCAAGCAGTGTGGGTTAATGGGTGAACAAGCCTGAGAAAAAACACAGGAGAATTAAAGCAACTCCAAGAGCAGCGAAGGGAGTTCCTTGGGCTTCTTCTCATACAGGCGAAATTAGGTTATGGGAAAGAAAGGAATGCACTTTTTGTGTTTTAGCGAAACATTTCTAAACTGTGCGAAATATGGAGGTGGCGGTTACTGTGAATGTATAGTTACAAGCCTTTCCCCACTTCCACCTCATTCCCCAAATAGAGTTTCCAGTGACATTAGCAATGAAGAAATGTGCTGAAAAACAGTTCTGCTTCAAGAAAGGGAATGCTTTAGAAAAGTCAGTTGTCTGTTGAGGAGTTGCATGTTATACCTGGAGACAATATTCTACCACACAGTGTAAAACAGCCCTCCTTTATTCCCGAATTGCAAAGGAGCCTTAACTGTAGCGTTTCTGATAATGCTTCCATAATATATATGTATGTGTATGTGTGTGTGTGTGTGTTCTCTGAGGCATTCGTTTGGCTGGCACATTGGAAAATGGTTAACACAGTGAATGTGGGGTGTCATTTTTGTAGTGGAGAATGTGTGCCAGAAGAATTCAACTGTAACCACTAAATATTTGCTTAAAAATAATTTTAACCATCTGGACTCCTTTTTTCTTATTATTCTTATTCTTCTTTTGAGGTGGGGTGAGAAGGGAGTATTTTAATAGGAATGATTTGTGGTTACAAAATGAATTTGGTTAATTTGGTTACCACCCCCGTTTATATGATGACTACAAATAGTCCCTAACATCTGAAGTTTTAAAGAACCAGCAGATTTTTCTCTCTTGAGCTTCAGAAGCTGGAAACGAACTTACAAAGGACAATAAATTGTTCTTGATGGAATAAATAGTTTGTGGGGTTGCTATTGTTCCTCTTGACAATACACTAACATGTGCTAATGGAGGAAGAATTGAAGCGCTTGCGTAGCTCAGGCTCTTCTGCCAGGCTGAATTTTTCCACTTCGGAGGGGGAGTCGGGCTCCCCGCGCGCGGGGCAGGGACGACGTGGTGCTGGGATTCCCGGGAGCACCTGCCGCCCGCCCCCCGGCCGGAGGGCTTTGGGTGCCGTCC
>NW_010555753.1:0-463 GCF_000687285.1 Phaethon lepturus
AGTGTTTCTGTGATTCTGTGATTCTGTATGAAGTCCAAAAGGAGATGTATGCAGGGGACAATAGCAGGAATAAAGGTTTAAGCTCTTCTCCAGATAACCCAAAATGTGATGAAAATTATAACTATCATTAAAAAGTGTAAACAGCTCTGGGACACTCAACGGAGATTTAGCTATGCTAAGTGCAGTTAAAACCTTAGGAAATATCAGACAAAAAGCACTAATTTTCTTCTATTTTGAACTATTACATAGCATGGAAAACATCCAGGAAGGTAACAACTATGGAAAATGAGTACTGTTAACAGAAAACATCAAATTTTGGGTGTTTTTCCCTAAAATATTAAGGTTTCAGCTTAACACAAGTAACTGGCAGTAACAGCCAGACCAGCAACACCAACCTGAGTTTTATGGGCTGTTTCGGGTAATTGGCCAGATTAAACTATCAATACCCATCACTTCAGTTCCT
>NW_010555753.1:494-30267 GCF_000687285.1 Phaethon lepturus
AGTTCCTGCCCTACACAAACAGAAATCCCTAATCAAAAAACACTTGTCTACTTGATACAGCTCTGTTGGTTAGTGTAAAGGCTTCTGAGTATGTCCTCATAGAGCTGACAGCTTTAGCCCTGGAAGATGAAAGAGTCCAGAACTTTTTTTAACAGGAGTCAAAAAATACGAGCTTTAAAGAATTCATTTCTCTCTTCTAGCTGCTCATTCGTGAGACTGAGGTAAGAAATACCTTCTTCCCATGCAACCGTAATATAAAAATAAGCATTTTGTTGCCTCTGAGATACTACCAACACCATATACACACTCAGAAAAAAATTAAATTATAATTTAGCTATCATCTTGTGCTCAAAGTACTGCTTATTTAATGCTCACCTACCTCCTGAAGAACACAACTTTCTGACTTAGTGCAACTCAGGACAGACCAGGTGCAATTTCTTCTGATGTCTCCAGAGGGGAATATTGGCTAGTATTTGGACCACAAGACGTAGAGCCAGAACTACTTAGATCTAAAGCTTCATAACATATAGAAATGTGTATCTCATCTCCTACAGCTCAGATGCCTCTCACTGAGCCAGAAGCATGACCAACATCAGCAGAAACACAGTGGATTTTTGTTGGGGAGGTTGAACCTTGGACACAAATTTTAACGTGCTAATTGCAACCTTTTCAACCGCAAAATTTGAACAGAACCCCACATTTCCATTCCCTTCCTCATGGCCTCAAACCGCTTTCATTTGCTTTTGGGGCTGCTGTTGTAGCTGAAGACATTCATTAACACCCACCAGCACGGGCATAAATGAAAATACCCTTCTGCTTCGATCCAGCCGAGCAGAGGTGATGTGGGTGCACCGCCGCAAAGCCTCTTCCTCGCTTTTCATTTTCATCTTGTCAGATGTAAACCTCATCTACAGGAGTAATGATTTCCTCGATGAAGCCGGCACAACGTAATTCACGCTTTGCAAATATTAGCAAGAGCCCACCCGATGGAAGGTGTCTGGCGTGGCGCTTGGACTGATGCTCGCATCTTATGGTCCCTATCCTCTCATCTCTTGTGAGGGCATGCGCGAGCTTCAGGAAGCATCTGCATTTCCACCTGCCGACAAACCTCAGCTGATAGCCCGGCGTGATGTTTCCAAAGGTGGTAAATTCGAATGAGGAGCAGCCTGGAGTTTTGTGACCCTCTCGGAGAAATGCAGTTTCAAAAAGGAAAAAATTGGCATAACGCAAGAGTTGTTACTGTGAAATGAAGGCTATGAAATGCATATCAACATCACAGTCCTGGGCAAAACATGGAAAATACACTGTACAGACCACTGGAATGGGGCTACATTACATAAGAAATAGAAACTGGGTAGATTTTGAGCCTAGTTGTAAATTTGTAAAGGCATTAGTGTGCAGAGTTAAAAACCAATCCATTGGCCTGTGAATTACAGCAGCGAATATCTAACTTTATTGCTCTTCTATCTCTAGATACCGTTCTTGCAAAGATGTTATTTCCCTTTTTGCAGAGGAAATAAAGCAATTAGCAGCGCCACAAATCTGCATATAGCTTTTATACGTCTGGAAAAACCATCTGCTCCTTCTGTGAGCAGATGCAGTACAGCTGCTTCTTTCTGAAGGCAGGCAAAGGAAGAGTAGCTCAAGCGTGAATCACATTAGCTCATTCTGTTAATGTGGACGCACCCGAAATACGAATCATGAGTGCTACCAGGAAAGCAACACAAGCTAGAGCTATGCCAGCAGTTGCTGGTGGAGGTTTTGGGGATTAACCTCCCTCCCCATGAGCACTGGGCAGTACCTTGCACATGATGCAACTGGTCTGCTTTAGACCAAGGTGGCATCTCTATATGGGCAACATCACTTCCATCTACTTGGTAGGGAGAGATGATCTCCAACCTTGAGTTACTGCTTATCAGCCAAGCTGCAGTAAGTGGTTGGACATGTCCTTATTCCTGTTTGACCTGGAATTAAACCGTCACCCATGGCTTACTTGGCATCCAGAAAGGGCCAGGAACATGTGGTTGGTACATGCTAAGCCATCATCACTCGGTTGTTGCAAGTGTACGCCCAGATACAGGACTCACTGTCAGTCCTCTCCTCGCCTTGCCCTGTCCTGATGCTGATGGTACTTGATCTGCTTTCCATAGCATTTTTCCACCCATGCTGCTGTGATCAGTAACATTGCTTTAGCAATGCATCATGTTTTATTACTGAGGCAGAATGTCTGCTTGACATTTTGATTATTCTCAATAACCAGCAAGCAAGAATCTGAACTATGGGTGAAAACATGGCTGGGGCATGGCTGAGCTCTGATGTGACTTCCAGCACCAATCTAAAAAACACCCCAAGGAGCACATTTTAAGCAACAAGCATTAGAAGGCAATGCTTACTAACAAACACCAAGTAAAGAGATGACTTGCCTGTCTTCTGTGACCAAAATGCAGCTACAGTTTGGCCTCTTCATTTCTTTCTGGACGCCCAGCCCATGAACATACTGGAGGGATCTGGGACTTTGGAGCAATTTACTTATCCTGCAGGGCGTACATCTCACCACACAAATCTATAAACTCACACCTTCTCCCTGAGAGCACCTCGGTGTAAAGCGGAGAACGGTGGCTTCAGTACATACAGCACAGTGTGAATGGAAAAGCACCGTACTGTGTGTGGCTCCCTGCAAGAGCCGTCCCTCGGTGTTGACCTTCCATCCCCCACAGCAGACGAATTCAGTTTGCTCCACACCTTCGCAGAGGTCTTTGAGATCAAACCTGAAAAACCAGAGCTTTGTTCAGATCTTAAAGACCCTCCACAGCATACTTGTTCAGAGACAGGTTTTCACTCCGCAGCACTGAGACAAAAACCTCTTCAGATGTCACCTCTGAGCAGCGGGCTAGGTTTGCTCCCCTCCACAAAGCTGCATTTCAGCGGAGCTGCGTGCGTGTCTGTGCGTGCACAGCTACACACACCAGTGTGTAATGCAGTCTCCTCATATCTCGTATCTGCTGGTGTAGGTTGGTTGCACCCAACCTACACAGGTGCTTTTGAGAGATGACTTCCACTTTTATTCTGCTCACTCCCTACAGACTCCTAACTACGCTGAGTGTCGCGAATGGATGGTTTATCTCGCTTAAAGAACCACTGTCAAAGGTGTTAGCAAAGGTGGTTTTCATCCGATGTTGTAGAAGTGCAACTTAACAAAGTCTGATGACAAGGTTCACTCTACTAATTACTGTGTGGAAGAATATACAAAGCAAAACTGAGTTACGCTCGAGTTAGAATTATTCACAGAGAGACTAGAGATAAAAGGGTAAGGAGTCTAGGTGCATCTGGATCCAGACTTAGTCCAGACTTGGTCAATGGTTTATGCCTAAAGGATTATATATGAATGTTTCATTAGCATCGATTCAGCATGCAAAGTTACCAAGGCAAAACCAAAGTTATCATGCTACAGGGTTATGTGCGATATTGGTCGCTTCCCAAAGATCTCCTGTTGGTAAAATGTCTCTCCGCCTCAAGAAGCAACCTTCAGAGGCATCCCAGCTCAAAGGGAGATCGCCATGCAGCCTCCCTGCTGCTCCCAGACCTCCCTCCTGCTTAGCAGGGAGAGCTCAAAGAAGGCTCACATAGGTTGTCATATTTATGGGTGAGGCGGTTGGCTCATAGTCAAATGTCATGCGATGGAAAAGGTATGCGTTGAGAGTCCTCGCACCCACAACTTTCTTTGCTCCTTGATAAATGAATCTTGGAAAAGCCACCGGTTATCTAAGCGTTAATCGCATGATTGGTGTTCCAAACTCAAATGTACTGATGTTTACTGTGTCATTCTGGTCCCTTGTGGGTTTTCGGAGAACAGGTTGAAACTAGAGGAGTTCTTGGCCCAGCTACAGCTCAGGCCTTTACCTCCTTTGGAGCCGGTACCAAACTACCGCTAGTTAGGTTATGAAGGGTTGAATGCATCCGTCACAATGAGTTCATTATGAAAACAAATATAAAGTACCTTTACTCCCTATATGCCGTGAAATTTCTTTTAATCCTTTTGAGCAGGTACAGGTTCTTTACAACGTGAGGCTGGAAGCAGAAAACCTGTGGTCAATGTTTTTGTTTCTCCCTAATTTATTGAGAAATTTTTTGGGGTCGTTTGGGTATAAAGACTCTCAGTTTCCCCATTATTGCAACAAGCAATGACTGTTTGCAAAGCAGGAGACCCTCAAAACTGCAGAAGGGTACAGTATCATTGAGATGCCAGCAAACTCCAGCTGTGCACATCCAGGTAAGAGGAAAATGTAAAATGCTGCAACTCCAGCGAATGGGGAGAGCAGAGCTGTGATGTGCAGCTCAGCAGGCACAGCAACACACTTCACCTTCAACCTGAAACACAGCTTTGATGAGCTACTACTTTATCATTTGTCACTGAAAAAATAAGTTTTTTGGGTTTTTTTTTTTGGGCCCCTCATGGCAAGAAGGATATTGAAGTGCTGGAGCGTGTCCAAAGAAGGGCAATGAAGCTGGTGAAGACTCTAGAGCACAAGTCTTCTGAGGAGTGGCTGAGGGAACTGGGGCTGTTTAACCTGGAGAAGAGGAGGCTGAGGGGAGCCCTCATCGCTCTCTACAGCTACCTGAAAGGGGGTTGTAGTGAGGTGGGGGTCGGTCTCTTCTCCCAAGTAACAAGCAATCGGACAAGAGGAAACGGCCTCAAAATGAGCCAGGGGAGGTTTAGATTGGATATTAGGAAAAGTTTCTTCACCAAAAGGGTTGTCAAGCACTGGCACAGGCTGCCCAGGAAGTGGTGGAGTCACCAGCCCTGGAGGTATTTAAAAGACGTGTGGCTGTGGTGCTTAGGGACATGGTTTAGTGGTGGACTTGGCGGTGCTGGGTTAACGGTTGGACTCGATGATCTTAAAGGTCTTTTCCAACCTAAATGATTCTATGATTCTATGATAAATTTATGTGTGTTAAGTTTATACCAAACTGAGCAAACAGAGGTCTTATTACTAGCCACCCCCTGCTCTTTGCTCTTCGAAAGCTGCACCACCAAATCTCTCCCCTCCAGTCCCTGAAACCGTAAGCTTCTAGCCCAAAACTAAACCGACATTGAGCAAAGCCTGCCAGTTGCCTCAAAGTTGCAAGATTGCTTCATGATGGAGATGATAATCCAAAATGACCACTGAACTAAATTACCCACTGTCAATCCATTTGTAATTTAAATCCAATCCTGCAGAAGCTAGAAGATAAATGTACTAACCATGGTCAATCAATCTCTCTCTATAGAAGTTCTGCGATGTATTTATTTTACATGAACCCAGGGCACATGTACGCTTAGAGGCACTTTCTGCCCATGAGATGAAGTCAAACCTGTAGGTTCCCACCACTTCTTCTGTTTATAACTTACTATAAAAGTAACGGCAATACTTTACTTCCCACGACACTACAACAGGTAACACGATTTCACTATTACGGGTGTGTTCGGTGCTGTGCAAGGTAGAAAATACATACAGTCTTGCTTAAAAAGCATTATAATTTTAAACAACCTTGACAGTCAATTCTAAATGAATTCCTGCCTATTGCATAGAAGTATTGTGGCGTCTCATTAAATGCATATAAACCACTTAAGCATCATGCATCGATAAAGACGTTAACAGAACCATCACGTAATACCCTATTACACAAAGGGATCTGAAATGTGAAGTTCACTAACTTTAGCTTTTTGTATTATTAAATCTTATTTCCTTTGATGCCATACTACATTCAGTTTGTCGACCACCACCGAAGCGTAATGATACCCCACCCTCCGCAAGTTCACATTCTCTCCTGAGCACAACAGCTTTGTAAAAATTAACTTATTATTCATATTATTTTTAAATCTGATCTGGTGGCACATTCTTCATGCTCAAACCCCACAGCTCTCAATCTGGCCCCCGTAAAAAGTAACATATGCTGACTATAAATCTTTAAAATGGCTCTATTAATAGAGTAGCTGTGGTGACAGCTTTATAAATGGGCACCATCTTTATGCAAACTGGTTTTTATTAGATTGCATTATAATGATTTGTAATACGAACGCAAGGATGGCTTTGGAGCGGACAGCAGCAAGGAACAACTCCAACCAACCGGCAGTTTCAAAGCCCGTGAATTCGGGGTGGCAGATTGTGTGCGCTTGCAACAACAGACACTATCAGATTAGCTTTGCTACACCTCTCTGCTCCTCTGCTTTTCCCAATCAGAGAGCAAACAGCCTAATAACTGGCTCTGTGTCTGTCAATCCAATTACTTCCTATTTGCTATGTGCTGACTCTCCATTAAATAAGCAGACAGATGGCACGATCTTTCATTATCATCCAACAATCTGATTAGTCTCCGGTGTGTGGACGGGGGTATGGCCAATCAGTTAAATCAGGGGTTGCTCCAAAAAACACATCGGGGCAAATGAAAAGCCCAAACTTTCTTGTAAGAGATTGTAACTCCAGGGTCCACTTGGGGATGTCCTGGAGTATCAGGGCTTGATGGAGCTACTGCCTCCAGGGGCACGTAGGGCCGAGTTTAGACGTCCCGCCATGGACACCTAACTTAGGCATCGCAACACTGTGGCATCTACATTGAAGGGCTGATGAGTGATTCTGGCTGTCCTCTCTGCAGCAGTTGGCTTTCCTTTTAGCCAATGTGGAGAAATGGCCAGAAGGCCCAGTTCAATCATCACTTTTAGGATAGTAACATCCCACAGCTCTGTGTCCTTGCAAGTATTTGGGAAACGCAGTTCTGTGGACAGCCCTGCTCTCTTCACATGCCCAGACCACTTCCATTTTACTGTAGGATATAAGACACCATCAGTCCAGAAATCTGTGACAGAGCATTAAGTCCCTCTATCCCAGTCAATGTCAAGTTCATCTCTTAATCCTCGTTTCCACATTTTAATCCTGTAGCCAATGCTGTCAAAGATACGGCCCTGAAACACGTCAGATGGAGGAGAAGAACAGAGATCCTAGATCATTTCCAACTACCTCACTGCCTGACTTGAGAATCTGGATGGGACAACACTTGGCTCATCAAGGAAGCTGCTCTGTGTTTCCCTAAGAGCCAAATTCACCAGTGGCGACCGTCCACTCACACACCATAGAATATTAGTGTAAGTAAAACAGGTAAATTTTATAAGTAAGGAAACTGAGGCAGAGTAGCCATTGCTGAACACTCAGGAACAGCATGTATGTGTGCAACAGGCCTAGAAATGAGAACATAAAAGCCTTCCTGAGGCCACAGCATCTCCGTAGGCAAGTCATAGGCAGACCCACGAAATATGCAGACTGCCCAACAGTCAGATCTATTAACGAGGGAACTGGCTAGACCCATGCTGCAATGACTTGTGTTCCTCTTCTGCCTTCTTAATCACCAAGGATAACAACTTAGTTTGGTAGGTTCTTGAGACTCCCTGTCATCCTGGATGAAGAGCAATGCCCAGAGGGTACCAGAACCCATAAACACATGCTTGGGGCTACCAGGGGGGTGACTGCACTAGGAGGAGGGAAGCATTAATGTGCTGAGCCACTTTAAGCAAGCAACTTTAGAGCTCTTTAATGAGGGTAACGATTTTATGGTCTTGGTCTGAGGAAAAAAACATAGTCATTAAGTACATCATCATCTTTTCTAAATTATTCTGTTCCTTACTGATCAGGGAGTAACTATATTCTGCAGGAAGCCCATCTCTGCCTATTCTTTTCCTTTTCTAAGGACAAACATGATAAGCCTAGGGCAATGTCAGAATTAGGAGCAACGAGTAAATAAATACGAAGCCTCCTTTGAAGACTATGTTCCTTATCTGCCTGTCATAATGAATACCTGTTGCTCTGCAAAGGGAACTGAGAAGGGGGAAAGATGTTGGTTTGAGATTCTCAGGGAGAGAATTAATATACTGGCCTCCAATAAAAAGATGCACTAGCACCTCTGGTACTCCTCCATCTGACCCAGAGGGACCTCCGAGGAGATTTCAGTTACTATAGCTAATTCAGCTCCTGACATTTGTCAATTAAAGGATCGAATAACACAAATCAATGATATTTTTTCTCCATGTGGGCAAGTAACCAACACAAAACAAAACAGCACCCTACTGGTTTTCATGTAGAGCACAGAATTGAGCTGAGATACTATTGAGCTGGGTTGGGTTTTAACCATACTCAATCACATGGAAATTATGAGACAAGAGTATGCACAGTATGAATCGCTCTAAGACACCCACGTAAGCAAGCACACACATATTAAGAGTGCAATCCGAGCACAATTACTTTACTTTCTCACTAACCTTGGTCATGCAACACCACAGAGGAATGCTCGGCGGCTTTCATGCCATGGATCCGGCACCCGGCGTAACTGTGTTTGTGCTGCTGAGTTACAGCTACTTGCACAGGAACGCAAAGATCCTGTGTATAAATAGCTGCCAGTGTAAAGATACTGCACTTTTGAGATCAAGATTACAAATCAAGCCAGGCGACGTTAAGCTACATGCAGTTTCAATCTAATCACATTCATTAGTAAGTTGGCAGAAAAACTTAACTCAATTGGGGCTCGCTAATATTGCTATTTACGAAGGCAAGAAAAAGTGATGAAAGAACCAGCTGTGCTCCAGGGTTTAGTCATTAATAAGAGCACACCTTGTCTACAGAGCCAGAGCTGGAGAAGAGAAACAATGGAAAGTTTACCATATGCCCTTGAAGATATTTTCAGCAGGAAAATTACACCACAATTTCAGTAGCCACCACGATCTCTCTGAAGGGTTGCGACGAGACCCAGTGGGCTCGTTTTACAAAGAGAGATGCTTGCAGAATGTGTTTGGGGAGAACGGAAACAGCTTCCAGAGTAAATACAGATGAAGAGCAGGTATCTGAACTGCCTCTGATCATCCACCTCATTTGGCATCCAGGGTCTAGCCCGAGCTAATGAGGAAAATGGATTTGCATCATAGCGGACCCAAGCAACAACGCTGTGCTACTGGAGGCAGCAAATTTGGGCAAATTGGGTGCTGCACCTCCGTTAAAGATCTCATTCCTCTTCTCAAAAGAGTGAGGGTATTTGCTTCAATGTCCTCAACAATTTCCGATGTCAGGAGTTACATTCTTGCAAATTAAACTAATTTAACTAGTTTAACTAATTCCCTGTGTAGTTCCATTTTGTGTGACATTTTTTTCAACTCCTGATCTTGAAAAATGAAATAAGGAATTACTGACAAATGATGTCTTCTGCCCAGACAGTTGGTTTCTGTCCACAGTGATCCTTATAAACCACACGTAATTCATTAGCCTAATAAAGTGAGTGAAGTTGCTGTAAAACACAGCATAAACAAACAAAGGCTGTGTTGCCATTGGGAAAACTATTTTCTGACCCTGGTCCATGTCATTTTACGTTCATATACGTGTCGGTTTTATTATCTTACAATTACTTTGCACAGATGATACGTAGTACATTAGAAGCAGCATTCAGTTCTGTAAACGTATAATTGTAGAAAATGGGGCTGTAAGAGCAGTCTGAGGCACACTACGACTCTTCACTCCAGACTATCAGATCAAAGGACTCACGGTTTAGAGTGAGACAAAATTATCTTTAGACACAGGGGCAGAAGAGGAGAACTGAATGCAGCGTGTCAACTAGAAACACTCCTTACCAAGCTCATAAATCAGGCTGGAAGAGGCCAGTAAGATGTTATGGAGGTTGTAGAGCCTTTCCACCCCACGACGTGGGACACAAACTGCCCGGTAGTGCTAATGGTGACTCTGCTGATGATTTCATCCTCCCGCTACTGTAAATCAATGATTGCAAACACACAGGTTAAATCATTTTCGATGGCATAAGGTGATGTGCTTCCCTCATCTATGAGGTCTCCTGCGACGCTATGCATTGAAAGAGGAACTCTCCTCTTAAACGTGCATAAAACTACAGCAAGGATGGGGAAACTCCTGTTTATGACCGCATGGGAATTACACTAATTAAGGATAAGTAACAGATGGGCTGATATAACAGGCTTTCATCGGTGGTGATCCCACCCTGCCCTGCCAGCCAGCACCACTCCAGTTGAAATGGGATGGCAGCTTTCTGGTATCTCATCATCCCAGCTAGAACGTGTACTGTGATGGGCTGTGATGTCACACTCAAAATCTTATTATTTGCAAAAGGGACACACCACATGCACAGAGCCAGGAAGCTGTTAGCCTAATTAACTCTTAACTATCTATCAAAACACAACGAAGAGTTCTTATTAGTCCCATTAAAAAAACACTAACGCTGGGTCAGTGCAAAGCTTGTGGCGTTCCGCGAAGGACGGCAAAACCCCCACGTTTATTGGGCTACGAGGACATTTCTTACAGAAATAGGGGCACACGTTCTCCCAGTCTGAATTTGAAAGTCACCCTGTAAATAAAGCCTCGTGTTTGTATTTATATTCCTCCAAGGAGTGACAAACCTCAGAGCAAGTCCTAGGAGCTCGGGAAGATGAAATAGGTGGAAATAAATACTGAGAACCATGAAGATATCATTCAGCAGAAATCTTACAAAATATGACTATGCTTTTCTGATACAAAATCCTACCTTTGTGGCTACCTGCATTGTAAATTGGGCTTGGTTTCTTCACATCCTCTTTCTGCAACTCTCACATTTTTTCAATTACCAAAAACAAGACAAAATTTATGTAGAACTGCGGGAAATGTAGCAATGCAGATTCTGCAACTTAACGGAAAGGATGTTGCAGAAGTTTTTTCCACCAATTTTATTTTCCTACATTGTAAAAACTGCACCAGAAATCAGGATCCTAATACTTGTCCTAACTTAGCCAGCAAGTGTGAATCATTTTAGTCCTCCGCATTTTATCTTTTTCATCTAACTAACAGTGTGAATAGTCCTTGAATGCTGTGAAAAGTTTATTATTATGCCCAATTTATTATTATGTCAAATTTATTCCTGTAAAGAAATACATTTTCAGGACATATTGATTTTAGGTGTCAGGTACTTAAAGGAGCCCTACCTTCAGAAAGTACCTAAAAATTGCTTTTTGAGAGCGAAGCTTTCTGAGCAAAACATCATCAAATAAAATGCCCCAAATCATCATTTGCATTTGAAAATATGTATGTTTAAGCACCGTGATGGGGAAATCCTGACATGGAAAGCTGTATTTGCAAATATGGCATTTGCATTTCATCCTCTGCAGCCGCAACTCTTACCCTACTGCAAAAATACCCAGGAATGTATTTCTGTAGCCCAAAGAGCCAGATTATCAGCATCGATAATTAGGCTCCTCTTTATCCCAATACAGCTGGAAAGATGAGAAACTTTCCATGTACCAGCACACACCATCTGTGACCTGAAGAGGACACCTTTTGGGTGGACATGTATTTCAGTCTCCAGGAATATTTAGGCCATGGACCTCCCTGCTGGAACTCTCAATGGGTGGCAGCTGTAGTCTCAGAGATGCCTTAAGCCAAGGCCTTCCTTTGTGTTTCTCCAATGCTGCCTTGATTGTAGAATCACAGCATCACTGAATCATTTAGGTTGGAAAAGACCTTTAAGATATTTGAGTCCAACCATTAACCCAGCACTGTCAAGTTCACCACTAAGCCATGTCCCTAAGCACCACATCTACATGTCTTTTAAATACCTCCAGGGATGGTGACTCAGCCTTATTCCAATGCTTAACAACCCTTTTGGTGAAGGAATTTTTCCTAATATCCAGTCTAAACCTCCCCTGGCACAACTTGAGGCCATTTCCTCTCGTCCTATCACTAGTTACTTGGGAGAAGAGGCCAACCCCCACCTCACCACAACCCCCTTTCAGGTAGTTGTAGAGAGCGATGAGGGCTCCCCTCAGCCTCCTCTTCTCCAGACTGAACACCCCCAGTTCCCTCAGCTGCTCCTCATCAGACTTGTGCTCCAGACCCCTCCCCAGCTCCGTTGCCCTTCTCTGGACAGGCTCCAGCAACTCAATGTCCTTCTTATAGCGAGGATTGGGTTCCTTATGTCTGTACTGGAAAACCTATTTCTTCTGCCTGGAAGTCTTGCCTTCCACCCCTGCAGTGATAACCAAGCACACATGGCTGCTGTTGCTTGATTTAGCACAATACAGCAGCCAAGGCGGGATTGCTCTCACTGTGGCACAGCAATACCAGATTTAAGAGTTGCATTAGAAAAACACTCATTATTTTGAAAACATGCAAAGTCTGGTGTTGCTGGTTCTTCAGCAAGTGGAGAGACAGTAAAGAAGGAGGGAATGGCGTACAGGACAGGAACTTTTGTTAGCAGCTCTATGTTACACTGAAGCATTAACTTAATGCTTAAACATTCACATAAACACAGAAAAAAGAGATCATAGAATCATAGAATGATCTGAGTTGAAGGGACCTTTAAAGACCATCTACTTTTGACCCCACTGTTGTGGGCTGGGACATCAGGCAAGTGCTGTCCCTGTGCTAGTACGCCTTTGGATATCTCAGAAGGTCAAGGTGACTTCTAGCTCTTCTCCTGGCATACTGCTGGGGATCACAGTCCCTTTATTGTCTCCTGTGCTCCCATGCCCTTGCTAAAGCCATAGCTTCAATGCATAGCTTAGTTACCCACAGCGTGCTTCTAAGTCATCTTGGAACTAGGACGGCACTGATGTAAAATCTCTGATTGCAGAGAGGCTTTCAAGTTTTCAGGACTCTGTTCCTCATGAATACAGAGACTTTTATGCAAAGAAAAGCTCAAAGATGCCTTTTTTCATCTTTTTTCATCAACCCACTGACATGAGTTAACCCAGGCCAAGGTGTGTGGAGGGGTCAGTTATTGGGATGCACTTTCTCACCATTTCATTGCAGCTTAGTGGAACCATTTCGGTTCTGGGAAGGGGATATGACCATGCACTAAATTAGGTTTTTTTTCCTTCTAAAAACTGGTATGATGTCTCCCTCATCTATGGGAGACATCTATACACAGTTGAACAACTGCATGATGTTTGGTCTGTGCGAAGTAGCACAGACCTAGAAAATACAGGTAGGTGTTGGCCCAAACTGAAGTCCACTAGTAGAGAACAACAACAATGGCTGCAGCATCTACAACACGATCTACTGTCAGCAACCTTCCTATTTTCATATGCAAAACAACAAAAAAAGTGGGAGAAAACACTTCTGCAGTCTGCCACACCTCCTACAGGCTCTCTCTTGGACATTCAAAACTAATGACTGGAGCATAAGCCACACCAAAACCAATCCCATTTATTTCCTCCAACCATTAAACAGAAGAAGAGATGTTGTTTTAGATCAGGCATGAATTAAAAAAAAGGAAGTCTGCGGTATCATGGTTTGTTCCTTTAATATTTATCCTAAAATAAATGTTGCTATTAGGTTTATGTACAAAGCATCATAACTGGACTTGACAACTCTACAGACATACAATATGGCCTCTCGTAAACATGAAAGAATGAGTCAGACTCGAAATAAATCTAAAAATGCTAAGAATTAAAAAATAGGCTTCTTTCTTTTTCATTTGCTTTCCTATTTATGCGCTTTTACTGTTCATCTCAGTCACAGTTTAAGGCTGACTTCCACAGGGATAAAGACTAGAAAACAATGAAGACGACCACCCGTCTCCCTCCCAAATTCCTGGAGGATGGGTTGGTGGTGTTAACCAAACCCGCACCACGATGCCTGTGCACAGCAGATATCACCTGGCTCGTATTGCTGAAGGCCGCGAAGAGCTGCCTCGTGCCTTGGAGGCCAACACAAGCCCATCCCAGCAGGACTGTGACTTGTCCTCTTTTGGAAAAGGCATGGCACTGCCGACTCGCACACAGACCAACTCTCACTGTGCACAATTGCTGCTTTGTACCTTTCGTTCGCCGCTTTTTAAGTATATCCTGGGTTTTTTTCACATCATTATTTCCAATTTGGCAAGATTTTTTCTATTTGAAGCCTGTGCTTCAACATACACACGGTCCTTTCTGGGTTGGCACTACCTGATTCCAAGAACCTAAGCTCTGAATGACAGCCAGCCCTCTGAATTCCACCGAAGTTTTCTCAGATCATGTATTTTTAAATGAGTGTGCCTTTGCCACAAGCGTGCACATTGCCTGGATAGCCAGACTAGAAGAGAGCCCATGCCCATGCTTAATGAACCGACTATTCCTTCTGCTGAAAATAAGGACAAGCTTATCTGTTTGTATCTTCACAGCTCCTTGGGTTTCTTAGCTTTTGGATTCTGGGTTTTTTGGTTTGTTTTTTAAATTAAGAGTCTTAAGGGCTAATTTCCCCAATGAAATCACACAGAGCATCTGAACTATTTTTGAGCATAAAATAGATGCACTACGTACTAAAGCTTAACCTAGATCTTAACACTATACAACACAGTCTAAGGTATCTTCTGACTTGCAATGTCCTTTCCCACAACAGCAGGTCACCATTGCTTATCTGCACATAACCTGCAGTCATCTTGCCTAAAGTCACTCTTCCTGCAGCTGGACAGAGTGGTGCACCATGACGTGCGTATGGAGGGGAAGGGCAAGCTCACAGAATCTTGGACCATGGCAGTCTCCGATGAATCAAGAAGAAGAAGAAAAAATGGTTTAGTAAGTGAAGCACCTTGGGAAGCGAGTAATTGGAGAGAAAGAGTCCATGATTAAATGTTTCAGCATAGTACAGCTGCGTACCTGGCTATTGAAGGTGTTTTTGACGTCCTTAGCATCTATTTACTTTAGTGGCGTGTCTCTAGGATCCCAGGTATAACGGACATCAAAGACAACAGGGATAAAAATGCCGACTCAGGTTAAGGTAAAGCCTTGAGTGCTTCAAACTTGAAGGGCAGTTACAGCCAGAAATCCTCCTTCGTGATAAAGCAGCCCCCTCCTACTCAGCAGATCTCGTCTTTATCTTACAAGTCCATAAACCTGCTCGATCTCTGAAACAAAACTTTCATCTCTATCTGCCCAGGTCCCAGACGGCTAGAAAATGTGGTAGGTATCTTCCACTTAGAGTAGCTTACAAGTTACAGCTGTAGAATCAATATTCCTAATGATTAAAAAGTTAGCAAGAGAGTGAGAGAAAGAATAAAAACTTTATTCTCTGGTATCTCAGGTACTTCTGAAGCACCAGAAGTTAACAAAACCCCAACTTTTGACATGGAAATTAGGGTACTTTGACAGGGAATCCTTCAAATGGGATGACTGAATTTGATAGTCCATGCTGTAGGTTTTCTTTTTGCATATAATTTTTTCATTTATCTTTCTACAAGGCGCTGTCAGATTGAAAGCGATCTACTTTTAAAATACATTTCTTTCGTTATGCTTCTGATGTCAACAAAAATGACTCAAAAGAAGAGAAAGAGAGAAAATATCTAATTACTTATCACCACTTCACAGTGCGTGCTTACGCTTCTCAGGCTTTGTAAAGAAAATACATCTATTAATTTCAACTTTCATTTCTCTGTAGTTTCACCCTTTAGCACTCATGCATAAACAATTGTTCTCCTTGGACCATTGCCCAAACAATGTATACAGAATACTTAAAACCCCCATACACACTATTTAAAACAAGCAAGCAGAGATTCCAGACACACAGACACGTACATACACATATACACACACAGCTACAGCTCCCTGAGCACAACAGTTTTTTTTTAAAAACTACATTTTGGGTCTTAAGAACTTGAACCGGTAACACACTTACCAGCCTACCACTCTTCCTACAATGAACCACGCTCAAGCAGGTTTGAAACAGCTTTCCTGGAGCAGTTCCACACTTGAGCTTCTCCGACACTCGGAAACACTCTCCTCCCTCTAATGGGATGTTTTAGCCTTCTGACTTTTACAGCTGATGCATTTAAGACTCCGTGATGTCATTTAATTACAGACTTCGGGAAGAAGGCTGAAAGCTTTATTATAACCAGCCTGTGCTCTCCAGATGGAGTCACAAACTATGCCATATTGCTTAGACAGAAACTCTAACAAGGGGAAAGAGGGAACTCGAAAGAGGAATCCAATAGCTCACTTCTTGCTTTTTTCCTCTTTAACATTAGCATGCAGCGTTCAGCCCCTGATGAAATAATAGCTCAAGATTAGTCTCTTCTCAGTTCCTCTCTCTCTCTTTCTATATATATTTACATATACATACACTTATCAATATAATCGTAATTGCACAGATAGCAAAGCAGAAGTATACACGCAGCAGCAGACAGGCCTATGCAAAACCTTAAATAAATGCAAGATTCTGCCAATTCCATGTATTCACTGATTTATACATATTTTTTTGTGTCGCAAACCCACATTATTTGAGATAGGCTCTACCTGAGTAGCTACAGATCGGCTTATCTTTAAAAGCCAAGCGAATGATTCTGGAGACGTGCAGTTTTCAGTAAGAGTATTAAATAGAAGCAAAAGTGGAAAGAAACAGGACACAAAGCAACGAAAAAAAGAGAATTAACAGAATGACAATATAATGTTAACTTGCTGGTAGTGATTACGGAGAAAAAACAAATGAGAGAAGAGGGAGAAAGGGCTTGGTGAAGAGACGTAGGTATTCGGTGCCTTTGTCTTCCCTAACAGATCCATCACCTGTGAGAGGTACCCCTGAACTTGTCCCTAGGCACCACTGTACCATAATGTGAATGGGAGAAAGAAACAACCTATTAATCATTGAAAGCCTCCATCCAGCAGTGAGCACAAAATGCAGTCCTCCAGCACAGTGGGTATTAAACTAATGGAGATACTAAAGGGACGGGATGCTGGACCTCTGAGAAGGAGACTGAGGAGACAGAATACAAAATACAGAATATATGAAAGCAATAGAAGAACAGCGTTGCGAGAAGCAAATTCTCAACTTCTCCTACCCCCTCCAAAAGTGCGTATCAGTATTTAGCAAAACTAGCTGACAACTGAAGACATGCATAGCTCAAGGATGCCCTGATTAAAAAAAAAAAATTGCAAAAGTTTAAGATCTGGCCAAGGAAATCAGTCTAAACCATGAATCCTGGAGCTGTGGTGGATCTCTGAATTCCCTAAGAAAATAATTTGGATTTGGTTTGAGTTTTGGATTAAAGCAATAGAAAAGAAAACCTTCTACATTTCTTTATGCGTTTCATTCATCCATCCCAACCTTAGGATCACAGTATGGTATATTGAAAGGTAATGGATTTATAGCTGAATAGAAGATGCATTCAACTTTAAAGAGCACTGACACTTGATCTCAATCCCAGAAAATCCTCATGACTCTTTGGATTTAGAAAGCCTTGTGTTGACAGCACAGTAGTGTCTGAATGGAGTCAAGAGAAGTTAATTAAAAAATACTAATGTCCCTCATATTTCATGCCTCTTGCTGCTCTCTTCTTTCACCTTCTTCTTGTTCTATGACCTTAAAGAACTGAGGACCCAAAAATAAAATTAATGAGAAAAAAGTATGATTGAAGTCATACAAGAAAAGGCATGCTCAGAAAATAAAGCTGTTTCCTTCCATTACTCCATCCTCTGAACAAAAAGTGACCATACGATTAATTCTTGCTTGCTGATGAGACCTAACGTGTCGGAAAAAACAAAAATGTCTTCTCAAATCAAAGATTGAAGACAATAATCATGAGATGCCTTAGACGGCTCCTTTTCACCTAAACTGCTCTTCTACCACAATCCAAGCAAGCAGGACTGGGACATGATGGGATGTGTTTCGAGGACGTGCCAGCACCATTTCAGTTCGCACAGGGAGAAACAAGCCTTGGAAATAGAAATTAAGGGGAAACTCCACAAACGTATTTAAGTCCAGCTGGGACTGTGTTTTGCTATTACGATTTGTGGACCTAGCTAAATTTGAAAGTACCCATGTAAAGCTGGTTATATCCTACGTTTAACTATACTCTTCTCTAACTAATTACTATGTTGTCTTCTATTTTCAATCTCTCATCAAGACATAAAACACAGGGAAATAACAAAACCTAGGTAAATACCAACAGATGCTATTTAAATAAAGGGAAAAACTGTTTATTGCTTGGAAAGCCATTCCACCCGTATTACCTTTTTGCTACCGATTCCAGCGATGGGCCCACCTGTATGCGATGTTCTGTATGAGCCCACCTCTGAAAGCAGCTGATCTACAACTCTTTAAGATGCCTCAGTGCACATACATACGCTATTACTGCTTGACATTTAAGGAAGACCCTGTCTTAAAAAGGTTGCATAAAAATCCCAGTACTATTCCCAGGAGTATTCCCTCCCCTCACTCCAAACCCCCGCACCTAAACTTAATAATTGTATGCAATGGTCTAGTTTTAACCACTAGATCATAAGTTTTTCTGATTACAAAAAAAGAAAAGCCCATCTTGAACAAAACCCAGTAGCAGTGTTTAAGCTCTTTCATTATGATCAAGGAGATCAAACAACCACACAGCTTAGTTTTCCTTCCATTATGAAAGATGCTTAGATAACGCGTTGTTTCCATGGACAGATTCAACAAGAACTTCACAACACAGTTATGGACACACCCTTGTCACATTTGACTGACTGAAGTCCTCCTGAACTTCTACGAAGATGCAGAGAATCTATTTCCCAAACAGGGTTTCTTCAGCAGACAAAGGCTTCTATGAAGACCAAACCATCACCCATTCAACAAAGCAGAAAGAAAAACTGAAGATCCTTGAACCTATTCCTGACCTTCACTGTGGTACTACGTGACTTGAACAAACTGTTGAGTGGGTGTCCCTATTTGTAAAACATGGCTAGCAGTTACCTGCTTTCCAAAATGTCTTATGAATTAATGACTATTAGAAAAATTAAGGAATGGATGAAACCCAGAGAATGCTCCCACACAGCACAGATGCTAAGCACTGCCCCAAATAAGAAAAAAAGCAGACAGAAGCACGGAAGACCCAGCACCTCCCCTTCTAACACCGCACTTGTCCAATAACAGGCACCTCATCAGCAGGGGACTGTCACTGGAAGTCTTGGTTCCTTGGAAATGCATGCACCCTCATCCTTCTCCCAACCATTGATCTTTTGGAGTCTACACTTGTGATGGAACACACGTACCTCGAGCATGTCGCACGCCTGTACAAGAAATTGCAGCTTCAAAGCCAGGTAATTAGCAAATTCCGACAATTAGCAACAACAGAGTTGAAGGCAAACTCGAGCCAGAGTTAGAGGGCAGACAAGAATGACACCCTCACTATGCAGACCCGTAGGTCACTGGGCTAGAAACTCCGTTTGATTTTGGAAATAAAATCTAGGCATACTGTCACATGACGCCGGATGACAGACAACCCCTGACGTGCACACAACTGCACTCATTTTCATACCAG
This sequence comes from Phaethon lepturus, assembly GCF_000687285.1. Lineage (NCBI taxonomy): Eukaryota > Metazoa > Chordata > Aves > Phaethontiformes > Phaethontidae > Phaethon > Phaethon lepturus. Next base: position 19,767 of record NW_010555753.1, read on the forward strand.
TTCTTGACAGCAAAAAATAGGGCTAAGATTTCTTGCGTTATTTTACACTTTTCTTTTCAAATAAAGCCCCATGTGGATGGCAATGAAAGAGTAAACAAGGATGAGAGGATGTTGAACAGTCCCCAGCAAATCAATTTCCAGCTGCTGTTTTCATTATTTAGATTTAAGAAAAAAATTACACACATACAGAATTGTAAGTCTGAGCTATTGAGAAAACAGAGACAAAATGTAAAAGGTAGCAGCATTGAGTAAAATATTAAAAAATATCAATTTATAGACAGGGACATTAAATATTTTGTATTTAAGCTTTTTGCTTGTACAGTAAAAATGGCAACTGGATATACATTTCACACTCTTGAAAAAGCAGAAGCTTGTAGCCTACAAAACCAAAATTATAATGCAACTTTGGAATGGAAATTTAAACTCCGAAGGTAATTTTCCATTGACAGTGCTCACTGATGCATGAATTATACTCGCAGGGATGCGTAAATAGGATTTGTTTGATTGCTTTATCATCTCTCCGTTATATCAAATCTTCTAAAGCAGTGGGAGACATCATAGGGCTGTTTGTAGAGTCCTTGTCTGAAGACACAGTGGGGGTAAAATTGTATGACTCCTATTGAGGAACAGGGCCTGACCATGAAATCCTAATTAATGCCATAACAATCTACTTATAAGTCTCTGAAGCAGCCAGGATGGGGATAAATTAGAAGCAAAATATCGTTAGCATTTTATTTAAATTAAATTTTAAAAGTCTGACATGACAGGAACCATATTACAGGCTAATAAGGGATTAGATGAAGCAATTACAGCAAAGGTGTTTTTTTTCGATGATGTAAAAAGACACAAGCTTTGTCGACATCACTGCTTTGAAGCCACAATTCCAAATTTTCTGGAGTAGCATGACACCTGCCAAGAGTTGTGGTTTTCAAGAGGGTGTCTGAAGTCCAGAAATCCAACCAGGTGAATTATCCTGTCCTAATCCCCAAAATTCCTAGCGGAGACTTTCCAGTTCAGCACCTTACAGATCCAGATATGATTTCCTCGTCAATGCTGAATCACAACAGAAAGTGGTCAATATGGGAAGGAAGGGTTGGCAAAACAATCAGGAGGAGAAGACATTTTGCAGCTGCCTATGTCCTACGGCAATGTAAGAGAGACCGTTTAAGCATCTGCCATGACCTTGGCAAGGGGAAAGTCAGACAGGACAGCAGAGAGGACTACTCTCACCTGGAAAAAAGCAAGTTGCATAACTGGCTTTACTGGAAAAGGTTTTATTCAGTAATGATTGCAAAAAAACCCCCAAGCAAACCAGCATCCCCTGCCTCCTGCTCTGGATTCCTCCACTTACGCTGTGCAAAGCAACCGAGGGTGAAGAGTCACTGTGAGCTTCACTGAAAGAACTATCTGAAGGCCATGCTGGTGCCTTCCAAACTTCAACTGAAGATAACTTTTGTCCCACCAAACCTTTATGATCGATGTTAGCATACAAACCAGACAAAGAACTTGTAAGCCCTCAGCTCAAGTAAGGCAAGGAGGAAAAAAATATGCATAACCTAAACCTAAGGCAACACCATAAATGATGGCCTTTCAACAACAGACTTCATTTTAAAGCCAGGATTTCCAAATACAGTGGATAGCTGAGCCAAAACATCAATAATTAGGTGACCAGTCTAGGAACCTGGCAAAGGCCAGAGATACATGACAGAAAAAGAGGATGGACACTTGATGTTTTATTAAGATGCTAAGATCCTGAATGCCAGTGTTGATGGCTTATAGCTCCTGGATATTGATATCTACTGTCTTTGCACAAATGAGGTTTGTTCAAAATGTTGTCCTTCATGAGAGTATCAGCTTTGAGACCATAACATGGTCCAACTGTCCATATACAGTCCCAGCCATCTGGAGCTCTAACGCAGATGCAAATGCTTCTCTTCCAGTGTTGCTACAACTCAACTGATTTGCACCTTGTTCTCCCGCAGTATAAGGAGAATTACACTTAGCTACCTCCGTGAACCCTGACGGATCAGTTAGTTGGTTTCTGTTCTTTACATATGAGTCGTAATAGTATCTAAATATCCACAACATTTGCCCTCAAACCACCCTGCGGTCTATGGAAACTACCACCACCACTTTACATCGCAGGAATCGAAGGAGATGCGCACGAGCAGGAGTGGAAGCAGAAATGCAGAAAGAGGTGGGAAGAGAATTTGGTTCCACGTTACAGCTACTCTGAAGTCAATTTTCCTGAAGCATCACAGTGAGCACCAGAAATTGCTGGGAATCAGGATTTTCTGAGTTATGTTAAAGCTTGGATGAGTGACAACAGAATTACTTCCTTCTAAGAGCTTGACACACACCTTCTGAGATAATGACTGCCCAATGATGGAGGAGGAGAGGAGCACCACTGGAGGAGACCTGCAGGATTAGACGTCTCTTCAATGTTAGAAGGCTCCCCAACATGTCACCTCTGAGAAAGGCTGGAGATGGGAAGAACTGGGAAATGTTCCTCTGTGCTACCAGGAAATCATATCCCTTTCACTTTGCTGCAGTACCCACACACGTAACAACACGTGGAGCACAGAAGGAGTTATAGTCCTGCCTCATGGCACGTGGGGAAAGGCTACGTTAACTGTCAAACTAGCGTCTCATATATTCATAGTTAATTCTGGCAACCGATTTCAATTAGGGCAAGGAGGGGGGAGGGAGTTCTTCTGTCCTTCACGTTACTAGACGTATATTAGGAATGACAGCCTATGATTGCTGCAGACAGCATCTAATTAACTGTCATTATAAAACACATGTCAAAGCCGGGGGCCTATGCCGGATCTGCTGTCTAATTTAGCTCCAGAATATTAAAAATCCCCTTGAAACAAGCTGGTGAATGAATTTTGTTGTCTTATTAAACATTCCCTACCCCGTCGTTCCTAAACCCTCCTTCCTCTTTGGTATTCGGTATTTGGAATAAATGATGGATTAAAACTGTTTCTTTTCTTCCTCCTTTTTGTAGTCAGCCTTAAAGAGAAGGATTAGAACACAAATATGACATGAAAGTGGAAGCTTTCTGCAGGACTATTAGATGACTAATGGAACAATTATATCTAAACAACCACAACAATTACCTGTGGAGCTTATTTTTTCTGTAGCGCACTGCACAGTCAGACCTTAGTTCTCTTGGGGTTTTTTTATTAATTAGAGCAAGCATAAATTAATCCATCTCTGTTTCTGCAAGCATTACATGCATGGGGAAGCACAGTGGAGGAACTGGATGGGAACCTCTTCATTGAATTCCTCGGTGACATCTACCCCTTTGCTGCACAAAGTCACCCAACATGTGACAACAACTGTCAGTTATGGAGGAAGGCATGGATTTAGTGGGGTAAAAGGGAAGGGACACCGGCCAGCTAAGGGGATTTTAATCCCTCCTTCAGCACAATTTGATACAAGCAGTTTATTGTGGATTGACATGCAAGCAAGCTGCTATCGCTACCCAATTTTGGAGAAAACACCAAGATCACAATGACCCTAGTGATGTAACACCAGAGTATGTGGCCTAATAAAATGTCATGCTTTAAGAGCAGTCAGTCTTCATTTGGAAGCTTTTTTTTTTTTTTTTTATAAACCTATTTAAAAGTGGCATTTCTTGATTCAACTGGAAAGTGTATTTTGATGTTGGAGTCCACCTCAGTGTTAACAGCATAACCTGCCTGGAGAAACACAGGCATTTCTGGAGTGTATGGGGTATTAATCCCAGAATCTAAGACAAATTACATGTTCTGGAATTGTATTCCATCCAGTTAAACGTTTAGAGAACCCACTCATTTCCCCTCAAGGCTGTACAGTGTAGACCTTCCTTTTCCAGTCACAGATTACAGCCACCAGAAGAAAATGAAGAGCTGATTATTCCCAGTAACAACACCTGAAAGGCTAGGAAATAACCTTCACTGTGAGAGCCGTCCAGTTCGGGACTGAGATGCTCCAAAAGCCATAATCCATGAATATTCCTCAATTTAGCCTTTTTTCTCTTTCCCAGAGGTAAAAATTGACCAATGAGAACAGTGTCATTGGAGGACGTTATGATAATGCAACAAAAAGTGTGCAGAAAATAGGTCCTAGTATTAAAATGTTATTGCCATCATCTAAAGGGCCTATGTGATCACTGCCTCAAATAACTAGATTTTCTGTAACTCGGCTTAAGTGGCTATAACATGCATGACCTGGAACAACACAGGATAACATACCCAACAAACTAGCCATTTTAACATGGTGCCTTTCCCTCGAGAAAAAAACTGAGCTTTTGCCTTATGGAAATGCATGGAATCCATCCAAACGTGCTTTCTTTACAGAAATGTTCAGTACTTTCCCCAGTCCACAGGATGTGTAACGCGCCTTATCAGAGCACTGCATTCCAGGTGTTTGCAGCCCGATTTCAGAAACGGGATGAAATTCAGACACAGCCTCCAGGCAGAACGGAAGATCCAGTCTATGAAAAATACCAACTCAGGGAATATCAGAGAGTCCATTAATCATTAAAGCGTGAAGTTCCCTTGCTCCACAACTCTGGCATTGGTAAATACAGTACCTTGCTATAAAGCTCGATATAGTAAGTGGCTGTAGTGGCCCAAGGGCTGATACTGCAGAGCTTGATTTTCCAGATCCAACCTACCAGCAATCTCTCAAGTCTAGCGCTTGCTCCGAACAGTATTACAACAGACACTATCCTTTTACATCTGGTCTTGCAAAAGAGCCTAGCAGACTCCCTCTTCTCGAGGCAGATGCCCAGAGATATTTCACAGCTTCCAGAGCTGTGATTTAAATGTACCTCCGTTTCCTTCAGCTTGCTGAAGACGATGCGTAAGGAGGGTCTCATCATTATGGCACCAACCCAAGATGTCAGCGACCTAGTTCAAGTATCTCATCTACGCAGGTACTGGTAGGCAAGACATTAATTTAGAGGTCTATATGTAGAATAAGGCTAAGAATACAGCGAATGAAGGCTCTGTAAGTGCTTTCCATAGGGTAGTGTGCCTAAAGCTTTCATATTGAATAGCCTCTCTTCAAAAGAGGAGTTCTTCACATGATAAACTGTTTGTTTATGCCATGTCATCGAAAGGAAGGGAAGTGGTATTTAGAGCATGAAAAGTAAAAAGGCATTTAAAAAAATGCTATTCCCAGAAGAAAGTTTAAGGCTTTGAAAATATAACCAGGAGGTTTAGTCCCAAGACAGGAAAAGAATTTACAGTCTCCTTGTGATTTTTTTAATTTCTGGAAAGTAGAAGATAATATGGGTTTTTATCTGCCTTTTTAGTTTCTGTTCTCTGAAAAGAAATATATATCTGTGCTTCCACTTCACAAAGCCTGACTCGTGTTGCCTCACTAATATATTTCACTTTATATTTGACTCATGTATTTGTTTATTTTCACCCATATATTTAACTTTATTGTCTAGCTTGCCTGCTGTTACCAAACTAGCAAAAATCTCCAAGTCTAAACCACTCCTTTGCTAGGTACAAGCCAACAGAGCTGAACTCTCCTCAGTGCAAATCAAAGACTCCACACAAAAGCCATGGACTCACCAAAGCTGATTGGGTTTTTGCAATGGACTTCAGTGGAAGGAGGACTTAAAACTAGAAAATCTGGTTCTTCATCCCAATTTTACTCATGTGTAGTGTCACTAATAGCTGTGATTTTTATCCTGACTTGGAAAAGAAAGAAAATTTCAATCCTCTTGAGAGCTTTGTGAAGTGCCACGGGTAGTTGGGATGTCTATTTTAGCAATTCAGTCAACTGGTGTACAGGCTTGCAATGGCTGTGAGAAGTTTTGACCTACTCTGGGACTTGTTTGCAGTCACTGTCTTGTGAGGGTAACATTGGCAAATCTCCACCAAAGAAGTCTTTATAATCTTTATTTAACTTTCCCTTCATGCTGAAATAGTAAAATATTCTCATCCCTTTTTCCAGGCAGACAACAGAAGCGTGAAGAGACTGAGCGGGCGTTGTGTTTTTCACACAACCTGTGTGAGAAAATGTATTGCTGGAAAGCAGAATCCTCCAACGAATCAAGTCAGTCTTGGGGAACCGGGTTCACATCTCTGAGATGCTCCTTGTGTGGGAATGCAACAATACAGCTTTACAGTTGGAAATTATTCCCAAAAAAGTGGTGCCCAGAGCCATTAACAGGCATTTCCAGCAGTTCTCATTAATGTTACTATTGATTTTTCAACGTCAATATTTTTTCTCCTGCGATTCTTCAATTTCCGTATTTTTTTTCCCTGTGATATTTCAATTACAATATCTAACGGTGGACTTGGGCCCTTCATTCTGTATGGAGGAGTAAATCACTCATTTCTTTAAAATGTTCATTTCCCAGTAGATTAATGATGGTGATTATTAACAGAAAAGATGCACTTTAACAAGTTTGGGAAAAAAGCTATTGCTGTTCAGCAAAGCATTTAAGCATGTGGCACGGAAACACTTTGCAATTCTTACTGGTTTTACTACTCTATTCCCAAGGTATCTCAGCCACAGGCCAGCATTCAAATGAAAGATTAAAAATGCTACAATCGGATGGACATGACCATGTGCCAAGCTCTGCACTCGCGTTTTAAAAAAGTATCTTTCTGTTGATTTTGTGGCATAGTTAAAAATAATTAACTACAATTAGTGAATATTGAAGAAGAACAGATATGGCTCCTGTGTAATCTGCGGCAAGACCTCAGGAGTGTTTGTGTCATCTGCCCAGGTTCGTTTCAGTGCTCAGGAAGACATCAAAAAGCCTCGTAGGCTCACCACACTCATTAATATTCTGCTCCTCCACTGATAAAGTTCTCATTCAATGGCACATTTTGTCTTGAAAAATTCAAAGCAACATTTCTAACCCTTCTTGGGATGAGAACAAATCCTCTCTATCTTGCTACATAATCCTGGCGATGTTTATATTTTGCTTTAGAAGAATTATTTCTTCCATCTGCTCCTACCGCGTTAGTCTATTGAGTTGCTTCTTTCTTACCACTTTCCCGAGGTTCTCAACTTAAATATTAATATACTGTGGTTCAGTGATCCCCCAATACTAAACACATTTTGCTGTATTGATCAGCAGCTCACTGCTCAAATGAGAAATAACCTACAGAAGTCAACACTATCAAGATAGAACAGTAAATTTGCCAGATCTATAGAGAGACGATACATATGGGTGTGGGTGTATGTTCATACACAAACTCTACCCATGTGGTGTAGAATCTAGTCATCTGATCGCAGAAACAATTAGATACTTGGTTATTAGCTTCCTTATTGAACATGATTAAAGGTATTTATGTTATCACTTTCCTTTCAACTTTAGGGACTAAATATAAATTCACAGATCAAAATTAGAGCTAATGGGCATAGTATTAAAACCCAAACAGGCTGCATAATATGTTTATAGTACTCTACATTTTAAAAAGTAATTAAGGGCTTGGTAAAAGGTCAGAAGTACCACTGGGTTACATTTTTCTAGCATGAGAAAGGAGTTTCCTTCCAATGTCTCACGACAAACAAGACAAATGTACTTTTTCTTTGTCAGACGGAAAAAGGTCTTGGTGGGTGATAAATAGCAGACCTATCTAATTTTGCAATCCAGTATGAAAACATATACATCTTTGTGCTAAGGTACAAATCAAACCAGCTTTTCCTCTCTTTGCTTAATCACCAATTAAAAATATAATATATTAAGTTTTAGTTAGTCTAAATTGAATTTCATTCACATTAAAGAATGCAACCTATCATTGGACAAAAATGGAGCAACTATTCTTTCAGAAAGCACACAAAATCAGTAATTTAATTTAACTAGGAAGTGTGTGGCTTTTCTAAAAAGAATTACACTGTTGATTGTGTTAAGCAAATAATAATTAACACAAGTACATACAGCTCTAATTAGCAAGGAATTTAATTAAACAACTATGCCAACATAACAAGATGCATAACAAAGTAATTGTATTATGTCTTGCCGATGTAGTCTTCACTACTTCAAAGTTTTTTACACAGTGATTATAAAGCAATTCTGAACAACTGGGTACACAAGAGCAGCAAACCAGGCTCCAGGCAGCCCTGCTGAAATGCACAGACCCCACAAAGCCAAAGCACGTCAGAAATAATCGCACTGTCTGCGGAATTCCCTCTATCGCCCCATCGCCATGCCTATTTTCCATGACCTTAAAGGGACGTACATGAGCACTTTTAACAGTGCTTGGCATTCAGAATTAGAAAGAAGAATTCCCGTTTCCCTAAATTAACAAAACGTAAAAGCCAAAGTGTCATCGCTGACCTCTTACCTTGTTTTGAAAGCCTGGGAAATGTAAAGTGATATCAAGTAATGGAATCAGAGAATAGTTCAAGTTGGAGGATTGTCCAGTTCAACCCTTGCTCATGCAGGAACAGCCAGAGCAGGCTGTCCAGGGCTGTGTCCAGTTGGGTTTTGGGTATCTTCAAGGACAGAGACTCCACAACCTCTCTGAGCAACCTGATCCAGTGTTTGACACCCTCACGGTGAAAAAGGTGTTCCCTTATGTTGAAGTGGAATGTCCTGAACTTCTGTCGCTGATACTTTGACACCTGCAGGTACAAAGTCTGTGGTACCATGCTTGGAGCAACTTGGATTTTCACACCATTTTCCCTCTGACAGTCAAGTAAACTTGAAAAGTTTCACTGAGAAAGGATTCTACAATCCTTCTTCCAACACAGCGTGGCTGACATGGTGCTCTTCTCAAGGCACTATTAAGTGCTTTACCAAAAAGTTTCTCTAACCATCCCCAAATCTTTTGATAGTTCCCCTACAAAGACAGACCACCAAGATCAACTGAAGGTGGTTTATTCCACAAGAAATAACAGAATCTCTTTCAAAACCTACCTCTACTTTTGCCAGATGAAATATCAACAAATTCCTGGAGTCAAGAACATGTTTTTCAACGACTCAGTAGCCTTTAAATCAAAGTTTGCAAGCGCCTACAATTGTCCTACTATTCAGCTCGCTCTCCACCTTCACGGAGACCAGGGTTTTCAGCATAACCATCACTGCATTTGTGAAGAGAACGATAATGGTTCAAAATTGATCAGCACACTCTGAATCAAATTCTTGTGCCTGTGAAATGAACTTCAGTGAATTTAGCACCACTGGTAGTCACCAAGAGTCTGAAGGAAGATGTCTTCCAGTCCAAACACTCAGTAATATTTGGATAGACATCTGGGCTACCAGCACAGTTCCTCCACTGAAGGAGAAAAAATCCTTGGGTAGCAAAATCCCATTTTCTCCACACCGTTTTCATCCTCATTTTTTTAATGCATAGTACAGAGCTACAGGCCTGTAATTTTCTCCTAAATTATTTCTACAAGCTATATCGTAGGAAAGAGGATTTTTGCCCTGTCCCCACTTACGTATTTCCAGCCACAGTACAGACATTTTTAATCAGTAACAATAGAAAATCGAGGGGAAAAAGAATACGAGGAAACTATTCGCTTTGCAGAGCTCTTTATGACCTAGCAAGTTAGGAAGAGTCATGGGCGTCTTTGAAAGAAATATGCAACGCCCAGGCTGCATCAGTGAATATCTTTTATGAGTCTGTTTCAAAAGCCGCAGCAGAAGTGGTATTACACAGCCTAATTAAATCAATTCATCTGTGTAACTTTGCAATGGTTGGACTTTTTCCAGAAGGGCTCCTTGGAGCATCTTTTGTTCATTCTCTGTCTCTTCCTAAATTTCTGAGGTAAACAACAACAACAAAAATGTTAATTTCTTTCCTGACACTCTACAACCAATGAAAGTTAAAGCCCCAAAGGATTTTTTCTTGATGTTCAGCTCTCTGCTTATCAATCCCGTTCTCACCCTAAAGCTGAACACCACTATTCCGCACTTTATTATTTCTTAATTTATTATTTGTATTACCGTATACAGTGCCTGGAGGCTTTGAAGTGCACTGATTTAGTGGTGGTTTTTCCTTTCTTGATGATAAACTGAAAGATCAGGCTTTCTATTGGCATAACATTCGTTGAACAAGGACCCTAGAAAGTCGGTGTGTAATTTGGTATCGCAGGCACCAGGCTTTTCTCAAGGTGCTAGTGGTGTTTTACCACAGCAGGATGTTTTCTATTACCGTGTGTCACAACGCAAGCACTTGCTTGTCAAAGATATTGACATCTGCAGCAAGAAAGCTGCTGCTACTTACTTTTTAACTTGTTCTTCAGGTTTTGATTGCCACATGGATCATGTCAGCATCTACTTTTGTGATTAAAAGAACTGGAGAGTCTGTAGGCAATTTAATGATATATAAAAAGCTGCTGACATTAAGGGCTACTGTACATGACTATAAGCATGCTGAGTTACAACACACCAGAGAACTGGAGCAAGAGATAGACTCGCTTATCTGAAAGCTAAAGGATCTGGAAATTGCCTTTTAGTTGTGTTGCATGTTATGCCTACAGAATCCCAATAAAGCAGGGTCTTAACACACTTCAGCCGGAAACAAGCCTG